>NW_008752546.1:0-21207 GCF_000715545.1 Opisthorchis viverrini | reverse complement strand
GGGAGGGTGGAAGACGGAAAACGTGAAATAGCATGTTTTCGTTTACCCGTCCTTCTGTATGCAACAAGTAAGGTGACCCGGCTGATGGCACCACGCGACGGCCGATGTAGCCTGAGTATTGTTAGCTGTAAATGTCATGGTTGTACGAGGGCTGGGATACAGTCAGGGCACCCAAATCTAGACAGAACGACGATTAGGGTCCTCAACCAAAGTCTGTCTCCAAAACCTAGCCGCAAGCCAGCGGTGTTGGGCTGGAAACGCAAGTACATTACCGCTTTTTTACAGAAAACGTCACCACACATGTTCCAACCCCAAACCTGGAGGGCCATAAGACTGTGTTCGTCCGACTTCTACCCATTGACCAACCTGGTATGAGACCCTGTGATTGTCGGACGGACACCCCCCAGTATAGTTCAGTGGGTCTCCGAGGTACACAAACCGTCACACCATGGTAAGGTCCAATCTCTTCGTGACGGAACATACGCAGTCGTAAACCTCCGAGGCAATAAGGGATTCCATGTTCAT
This sequence comes from Opisthorchis viverrini, assembly GCF_000715545.1. Taxonomy (NCBI): domain Eukaryota; kingdom Metazoa; phylum Platyhelminthes; class Trematoda; order Opisthorchiida; family Opisthorchiidae; genus Opisthorchis; species Opisthorchis viverrini. The sequence continues at coordinate 20,682 of NW_008752546.1, read as the reverse complement.
CGGCCAGAGTTCTGCGTCAGTTGAAGCCTCCCGATGAGTGGCAGCTGGTGGATACAGCTGTTATCCAATGTCCAAGGTCGGTGTTCTTTATTCAAGATGGTCGCTCCGTCCTGATCCTTGATGGCTTCCGGGGAGCGGTCACGCAGACCAACTCAAGTATTCTTTGGCTTTCTGGGCCTCTCCTCTTTCCTTAGCTTTCCGTGTCCCATACTTCACGGTCGGATCGCAAGCTCACTTTCACCTGACGTCTGATAACTCTTCGTATCGGGTTATGTTCGGGACCGGTGGGATATTTCTGGTAAGGTCCAGTCTCTTCGTGACGGACTGGCAAGTAGTGACTGTGATAAGCATATATGACCTAATGCTATGCTCACGAAGACCACGAAGATAAGTTCTACATCAAAATTAAAGCTGTACGTTGATCGGCTGGGAGAATTCAATGCTACTGTCAACAAAGAACACCAATTCGGCGCAGATATCTCGCACCCCATGGTATGAGGCCTGTAAAGATCAGCGACGACTGATCCTGATGTCTCCAACACGAGATTTTATCTCTAATATAGATGTAGCCACAGAGACATGCCCACACAGAGGCTAACCACACCTGCTCGATTACGCTGTCGTTAGTCAATATGGTCTCCAAGAAACGTGCATCACACGAGTGATATGGGGAACGAACTGCAGAAAAGACTAATGACTTACCCGAATGGAGCTGAACAATTAACTTGGTAAGCCATATTGCGCCAAATGATTCAACAAACGCGTAAACGTGAAACATCTAAAACATAAGAAAATCAGATCGATGTGCGGCAGTCAGTCAGATTCGGCGATTGCACACACGAGACCTCGGATGATCTGATGACAGAAACCGACTGGTAAATGGGAAGAATGAAGCGCTCGTTGAATGCCTTGCCCGTCCGGAGAGTGAGGTCAAGAAACAGCATCTAAAATATGCATTAATCGGCCTGATTTAACGACTCAACTGCAAGCGATCGAGACAGCGGAGTGTACAGTAGACCAAAAAATCCGCTGTTAGCGGAAAAAAGTATTTTGTACTGCCCGAAGGTTATCTACGGGCCAGGCATCAAACCAATCCGAAATCTACAAGGTGTTGTCATGTGAGTGAAGTTGGCTTCGTCTGAAGAAATTTAGTATATATGCAATAATCACCCCAGGAAACTCCTGAACCGACAAAGGAGCGTCAACTGAATTGCAGTGGATAGACTACCTCAATGAAGGGAAAGCTGCCTCTGGATCATCTTCTGACTATCGATGAGATATGGTGGGTGAAGATGCAGCAGTAGGATGGCAAGTCGGCTAAACGAGATATGTTCACAGCCGAAATGTTCAAGTTTGGTGAACAGAAGGCACTTCTCTAACAGACCAAAACGATCTGGTAGGAACTAGATGTTGCACAAAAATTCAAGGATGCCCTAATCGTGCCACTCCACGAAAAAAGAAAACAAGGCTACACCTGACAACTACGAATATTTTAATCTCTTAAGCAGTGCGGAGAAGATCCTGACACGACCTAAATTGATCAAAGCACGCAATCCAAAACAGCAGTCTGTTGGTCGTATGTTAACGGATCTGATATGTGCTACACGAAATCTTCGAGGAAAATCTCGTCAACGTCGCCAGCTCTTACATAATCTTTTCATAAACTTCAAGAACGCCTTTGCCTTCAACACTCAGGAATCACCGAGGGCAGCGTCTCTAAAACACGATTCTCTGCCAATTACTCAATTAATTTCGGGGCTGTCATGATGGAATGACGACGACGGTTTTAATAAATGGCTCGACGATAAGTGTGTGTTCGACCCGCTGTATTCAGTACTTGCTTTTGGAACTGGATAAGTTTCGCTGACAAGCAAATCAAGATCCTCGGATCCTTCCTAGGTTCCTGAGGCTATCGGTCTGCTAATCATACAGTGGCGTCGGGAGCGGCCATTGCTGTACTGACCAAAACTTACAAAATTGTGTAATGCTAAACCTGAGATAATCCTAGAAGTGGCTTTGGTGGGTTTGCAGTGTAAATGAATCAACTCAAATTATAACATGCAAATGTCCACATTGTGGCGGACCTCACTCTTTTCAAATGTTCAAGTTGGACAACTACAGTCATCACTATCTGATACATTTGAACAACCATAATCGGGGCTGTTCAGTTGCCCTACAGTAAAAAAAACATACGAAAGGGTGAAATGTATGTGAAATGTATGTGAACTGTATGAAAGGGTGAACTTTCGATCTATGAAGCTATCGAATGACCATGTGATCAAACAAACACCTAGGTAACTTAAAACCTGCGCTAAGGATCCTGAAATCCGGACCCATTGTTACATTCAGGGTGTGACTCGTGACCTCATCCCGATACCGGTTTCACCGTATCCGGGGATGATCAGATACACGTAGCCCTCGAGTTCTTATCAACCCCATGTTTGACTTCAATACAAGAATCCAGCAAAGTGACAAAATACACTGAACGCCGTCCAGTATTTTGAGGAGTTCTTTCGAAAATGGTACTGCGTGCACCCTTTTTAGTGACATGCTAAGAAGTCGGAACTAGCTTAACACACCGAGTCTCGCGTGCACTGTGATTTGTAGGCTGTTTAGATTCCTCTGTCTGAATACTGATCTGTGATAGACCGCTCGTATATGAACTTCATGTTGAAAATTTCTTGGTCTGCAGTTGTAAGATCCGGACGGTTATGGATCTCACAGGACGATTGCGACTATTGGATTATACGCAGTTCGCAGCCAGAAGTCAATAGGAGCAGACGGACGTGGGGCAGCAGATGAAATATTGAGGACTGACAGACAAACGGATTAGTAAGCATCATGAATTAAGCATACGTACAATCAACAATGACGCAATCGGCAGGAGCAGGAAATAGTCACTATCGCAGCACGGATTTCTATAGGGGCAACAACAAGTAAGTACCAAACGATGTACAGACATACATATAGGGGCAGTCTGACAGTGTGAGTTGACCGTAACGGCGCAGGGGTCAGTACGTTCGGGATGTGAGGGGCTGTCTTTCGGTCGGCGTCGACGCAGCCGCTCGTGTCGCGCGACAGGTCAGATTACGCGGTTTCGTCCGTTTAAAACAAAGCTCAGCAAAGGCTATCTGGCAGGCGTGATACATGGGTAATACAAAATAATCAGCCGCTCCGGACGTCAGGTCGGTGCAGTTGTTGGCGCGTTCGCTTGCCGTCCGGAGGTTCCGGGTTCGGTACCCGGGCGGCCTGCTTCTCCATCGGAGTGGGCGTTCAGAATTGGTGCGATCGAGACGAACTTGCAGGCAATGAGAGATGGGCAACAAAATATTGACATCAGTTACTGATGTCAAACCTTAAGTAGGAACGAAACGGGGGGAAAAAGAGCAGCACGAAAACGAAACGTTATCATAATAAACAGGTGTAAGTCATGTTACTCATGAGTAGTCAGAAACAAGGAAAGTTACCCTTGTTCACCGTTGATTCACATGGGAAATCAACAGTAGTGTTTAAATGGGCAAGAAAGAAGTAACATGAAGTACCGTGTCCTCAATTCCAACCGACTGATTGCACTTACTAAAGCATATTTCTACTTGTCTCATGTCTTGGTAATCCGGTGTCAACTAAATCTGCTTTAGGACGAAGAACCCCAGCTGTAGTTGATCTGGTCGGGTCGAGTCATTGGCTTACGAGACAGCAACAGCATCAGTCATCAATGATCATAACGCACAGGAGGATCGATCCTGTCTGATAATTTTTCCACATGACATGGAGTAGCATGAAGGTATGATAATATGATTGGCGGAGACAGCACCGCCCAGAAGATCAAACCGCCAAATAGAAACATTTCCTTCCGTATTTATCGGACATCTACATGTTTGCCAAAGTGACAGATTACATTTCTCTGATTCACATGAAGGTACCCAAAAGAAATGTGAATGAACGATGAAGCTATCACATATTCCTAAATGAATGGGAACCGTGTACGCAATTCCTAGGAATCTGCATTTGTGATGCAAATAATCTTGGCAGCAAACGGACACTAAACCAATGTCCACAAAAACCTGTTCCATTAATGCCCGCCAATGCACGCGGTCTGCTTAAACCATCGACAAACCACGAGTTCTTTTGAGAAATCGACTCACCTATATCTGAAGAGGAAGCCAGTTTCTTTTCGCAAATGTTCATAAGCGACTCGAATTTGTGGGATCGCTTCCTAGTGATAAGGTGGCAAAACGCACGCATCTACCAAGCGATGTGAACTGATAGATGTATATGACAAGTAGCTTTGTACTGTTGATTCAGTTCCTCAAATCACTCTGTTGCGACTCCCTTCAGTGAACAAATCAACCCATTGCCAACAGATAGACATATGCCCTTCATGAAAGTGAAACACTAATATGCTTCTTTTCTGGCAACAACTTTGTACGAAGGAATTGAGCTGGTCATCCGCCAGCGTAGGATGTCATGTTAGACGAAATCCAATACCCAGGCCTCCGGAAACCGGGGTATTCAAAAAGGGTTTGTGCCAGTATATAAACAGCTCTTTATAAAATCGATGTGTGAGTGTCAAGCTCACATTAACAAATGTGTCCTACCCTTCGAAGAATGGTCATGTTATATTCCGTGAAAGACACTCCGCATGTACCACGTGTCTAAGACGAAGAGATCAATAGACTAAAGCAAAAGTAGGATGAACACCGAGCATGTAGAATTGTCCTGATAACCTACTTGTTGGAGCACTTGGCTTCTGGCACGTCATCTCACGCCAAAGTGGACCACGGATGTTCACATATTACTGCCTGCTTTTCGCACAAATGTGCTGAATCATCTTGACCAAGGACGATATTTGCGTGAACCCGAATCGCCCGCACTAATTACTTTATCTTACTTATCTTACTCTACTTTAGCCGCTACATAACCGCAATACGATTTCAATCCTGTCTGTGCGGCGTTCTCTTGGCGTTTTGAATTCCACGAAAAAGGTAAAAAAATGAATACACTGGAAACAGCTATGAGATAATTACCTCCAGAGCAACACTACGCCTGGAAAAATAACTGAGACTGGTCTCAATTTGTTGTTCTTCTACCATGTCGATTTGGAATACTTTACCAGAATATGCGATCACCCTTGACCGGAAACCGAATCTTCCATCAGTCCTGCAATCAGGTAATCTCACGTGTTAATGAAAATCAGGCAGTGATATTCAGTAGAAATTTCCGCACGTACAAACAGGGTTGAGAAGCATATGCTCCGTTTGTATTGACTTGTTTGTTTTCTGTCTTACTGGCATTGAATCAATTAGCTGGGCAAAAGGGACAAGTCAACTCCTGCATTCAACAAAGGCTTGTGGGGCCGATATTGTTAATTCGAAATGTGTGTCGTATTTGTCTGATTAAACTGGTGGGCCATTCAAGTATCTTGGTTTACTAGAAAATCAGGATCACACAAGGCCGCCGGCTTGAAGCCTCGTCTGACAGTCGTGATAAAAATAGCGTTCTGATATATTGGATGGCTGTTACAATAGCGACCTACCTTGGGTGTATAAAATGCCATGGGGTCCGTCAGGGTGCACCTGTGAGTTTAACCATAGTTGGAATTTAGAGAAGACCGTACACCATACTGCTACATCTTCCGCAACAAACAGAAATCGGTGATTCTGTGTTGTCGAAACTGGTTTTGTGCAAGCGTATTGACAACGAAATTTTGGTTGTTGTCCTTTTATGTCTCGACTCTCGGAACTACGTGAGCTCGGTGAACAGGCAGGAAGGATCATTCCAAACACGTGCATTCCAAGTCTTCTGTTGTGTTCAGAGCACGTTCAACCGGAGAAAGTCTCAAATTGGAGATTCACTTGGGTCTCATATCAACAGCAAGACAATTTGTGACTGACTACGCTCCGCCAAAATTAGCACTTTGCTTGGGGTGAGATGAGATAGTGTGAGACTGAGTGGACTCGGTAAATAAATAACAAGGATACACATAGCACCTACGATTTTGTACTGATGCCAATGTGGTAATGTCTGGACTGAACCTCTGAAGTTCATCAAGAGGCTGAATGTACCATATCATCAAAAGCACCGATTTGGTCACCTCATAGGGATTCGGACCAGTAGTTGCTTGCAACAGAAAATATGTATTCCATCAATTTCACTCCACCCTGCGTTCATACGAGAAACATGTAGTTGGGGACATGTGGGTATGACCTATTTAAATGGAATCTTGAGTCGCTTTAGGATCGCCACAGTCACCAGACCACGTGGCCTGGTTTAAACGTTGAAATACCAGCCACAGAATACCACTTTGTCGTTGCTGACGAACATACGGATTGTGTGCACCAACATCAGGGTCGGACAAAGCGATTCTACTTGTAACTCCAAATTACAGACATCTGGTGCTATTCGTTCACATTTTCAATCGAAAAACCAAAAGGACAAACTAAGAGGCCTAAATTTGAAACTGATCACAACCTGGAGCCTAGTTATGGCTTCGAACGCCCATGGCACTTTAGGAGCCACTGTTAACTTGTCAGTAATCGGAATGACAAAGCAGGTGACACTGTCACGAAGTCTCTGCTTAGTTACAAAATTTGTTCTTGTTCTTCCTCTTGTTCTTATTCCTCTCAAAACGAGCCGAAAAATGGTGGTCACCATCTACTTGATAAACGTTCAACACAACAACTGATTGCCTTTTTCCAAGGCTGGTGTTTCTTTTGAATAACTTCATTCAGATCAGTTTAAGCTCGGAGGATGGAAGCAAGAGGGGGAAAGAGGGTATAAAGAACAGATTAGGGGGAAAGGACTACTTTGATATATCAGTCCTGTATGATTGGTGCGGATACTTTATGGTGGACAGGTTTGTCCTTGTCAAATATCAGTCTGTGAAGTCGCATGATCCGATGGTTCAGAGTTTGGCTGGCAAGCGTTATGACATGCAGAACAGCCAGAAACTCATAAAACGTCTACGAAAAAGATGATAGTCTACGGAATATTTCTGTCCACAGACCTTCAGCAAGCGTATTGCCACTTGACTCACTTATTTTCCATGGTATGGCAGTGAGTAAATTCAAGAAGCTGCACAAACCCTTCGACGAAGAAGTGGAAATGACTAAATGCCGACTATTCGGCAATGCTATGACCATTTGCGTTCCGCACAACTGGCCAAGATAAGGGAGATGTCTATTACCTGTTTTGTTTCAGGTTTTTAACACATACATATCAGGTGAGTAGTTTCCGAATTCAGCGTCTGCTAAGTCATTTGAATCTTTTCTGAGAGCTGTTCCTGGTTAGAAATAAAGTCCCGTAAAGATTATAACCGGCTCCCAAAAACCTAATTCTAGGGGTCATTTTTTGTGATCAGTCTACCAGCGGCAGAAGCATGGTAACAAACCGTCTGAATAAGCGAGTGGAAGGGTGCTTTGTTGGCATGGATTGGTAAACCTGTCGAGAGCAACAGAGGCAAACCGAATAATGCATATTTGCTCTATGTGAGTTGAAAATAATCGAGACGAATTCACACAGTACGAGAAATTTGCAAGTGCACATACGCCGCTCGAATGGTATTGCAAACTTCATACCATATGAAAAGGTGGACAACGTAGGATCCAAAGCGTGAACGCATCACGTAAGGGCAATAAGTACATTGCCAACTAAAATTGAAAATTGAAAGTTGCCAGATCTCGCACATCCAACAAACAGTTAATCAACTGCCTGGTTCGCGTTTCGAAATTACTGTCAATGCTATGGTTTACTGTCTGCTTTCGACCAATTGCGAATGTTCGGAGGGAATGATAATTTTTGGCAAGATGACTGTGGTCTATTGTAAAGAGTATCGGTTGTAATTTTGCATTTTCTACTGATTCCTTTGAAACGATCAAATGAACCGTAGCCAAATATTCACCGAGTGATCGGGTATTTGTTTGAAAACGAAAATCAGTGGATAAGATTTGTGGCAACCATGGTGTTTGACGACCAAATGGTCCATTGAGATATCCAACCGTGCTTGCGGGCAAAAATGATCCCTCATTGTTGCAACCATCGCCTGGAATATGACAAGCTTTCGCAGTTATACATCTAATACGTCTTCCGGAATATATTCAGGATTACAGAGTTAGTTCACAGTCCATTGAGATGTAAGGTTTGCTGTGTGCGAAGCGACCAGTCGTTCTCTAGGACACTCGTGATATTTGGAAAGCTATGGAGCACCATTTTTGGACACAATGCATGACGCCCTGGAATGCACGTTATGAACCAAATCTATTTAGAGTTATTGCAGTAAAACTTGTTCAACGTAGGCCCAGTGGTCATCTATTACGGAGAGCTGTTGCGTGTAAAACTCAAAGTAAAAAGATGAATTAAATTAGTGTGGCCATCCCAATCTTCAACATCCAGTTGCGTCAGACTCCAGTGAAACGTGCAAGGAGCTCGGTTTGGGTCATTTTTATTATAAATAATTTTACGGTTTCTGATATTGTATGGGCCCACCGGTGATTTTCTAATGCGGTTGCATATGTCCCACTCACGTTGTGTTCTGTAGTTATTAGGTGATAGACCAAACGTCTACTTGGTCACTTCTTTTGTTGCAAAATGATAAATTGTGCTTTTTAGCGTAAAAGCCCCCTGTGGGTTACACCTAGTTACACATTTTCCTCATTACTAAAGACGGGATATGTCCCGCCTGGATAGGGATACTTTACAGTCATTCGGCCCGTTGACCCTGAATTTAAGAAACCCTTCGAGATATGTCCGAACTCCAGTCCCATATCGGTCCAATGAGACTGACAGATCTTATTTGTTCCCACCTTCAGGTGTGCGCTAAATACGCATTGTCGATCAGTCTACTTTCATGCTGAACAGAAACTCTGCATTCAGTCGCTCTACGCAGATGCTCTACTCCCGTCTGAAATTTCATCAAATCAGAAGGGTTGGAAACGGTTCGCTAAGGCGGCCGTGACGCAAAACTGAAGGTTACGGACAGACCCGATCCGAAGTGAGAATCCAGTTAACGTGGCCGTCGTTTTCGTTGTGTCATCAGCTGTTTTCGTGTTAATGGATGAACTCATCCAATTCATTTCCTCTCTCCATCAGTTCAACCGGTTTATTGTCACAGTACTCACTTCAAGCGTTTGAAAATGGGCCTATGTTACTCATCTATGTTCTCCTGTACCATCATTCTTAGTTGATGTGTGTATGTTGTTGTTCAGCACAATGTGGTGTGCCCCGGTGCTTCTTTCTGCTTTCGCGCGAAAGTATCCTGACCTATCCTGAAACAGTTCTTGTATCGGCAGGTCCTCTAGAAAATTATGTTGGCTTTGTGTGATGTTAGGAATTTTAACATTATGCTTGGTTACTGTGATGGATGTCTGTACTATACACTCGAGCATCTCAATGAATTCAACCCAGGGAAGCGGTTATTGTGAATAAGTCGTCCTCGTTTGGATTTGTCCACCATGTGGCCTATTGTTAAATCGGAGACAGTGGCGTTTTGTTCAGAATTTTTGCGTCAACTCCTGTGTCTGCATATAAATGGCTGTGAGCTGTCGGTCATTATCAATTGGTTTTCACATGGAGTTTGATGGTGTAGCAATACTGAAACTATGTACAACCTAGTTCTCCTTTCGAACACGCTTCACAGCGTTCATTGCTGATAACATACGGGTCCTTTACGCGGCTCAAGGATAAACTATCAAACACCGACGAACAGCAACGATTGTGGAACTTTAATTTTGCATTTGGTGCTACATGCTATCTTTGCAAGCATTTTGACATTACGAATAAAGCTTCATTCATAGTCCGAATATCTGAAAACTGGTATTCCAACTCGTGGCTATAGGAATCTAGCAGGTTTTGTTAATTCAACCTGGAAAACGGCATTATTTCGTATGAAACCTGGTGGCACAACAGGCTGATGGGAGGATGGCAATTATATACCTTGATCTTGTGCATTAGTCGAATAATCTGACTTTGTTTCAACAAAATTCGTAAAGCATCGCGTGAAGTGCTTTCTGTTCTGGTAAATTTTTACCTAGATTTGTTTTCATGTGTGAATCAATAATACCAATTCAGCTAAATGCACTACTGTTGAGCATTTATACTATTCTTGCGATCAGCTAGGAATTCATGTACAGTAACCCGGTCTTGAAGAGGAGTTATAAAACACTGCATGTACTTTAGCGGGGTGTGCTGCGATTTTAAAAAAATGTAGAACCAAGGAATGAAATGCGCAAGATGTGCTTCCATACTTTCTGCAAATTCTTGCTTTGAGCTTGTATTCACCGGGAAAGCAATGAGAATAATCAGTGACAGGGAAACACTGACAGTGTGATTCCACTTCCGGTCGCCATAGAGCCTGTGGTAATTCGTCATCGTCATCACCAGAGACAGTGACAGCGACATCAGTGTTCATTATTTGCTGCCGTAAAGCTGAGTTACTTATACCAAAAGACTTAAAGTGGGAAATGGAGACAACTGGTGAGTGGCTTCAGTCTTGAATCCGTTGGATGACTGTTTCAACACTAGTCTGGATATGTGCAATGAGTAAAATATTGCAATTCATGTCGCATCCCATACAGCGGAGCCGTTTCTCTTAAAATCTCATCCTAAACTTTTATGTAAATCCGAGAATGCTTGCAGAACTATTTGATCCTTGTCGGAAAATATCAAGAGGTCGTAGTAGTGCTTAAATGGTCGAGTCCATGCACACAAATGTGAATCAGCCTATTTTGAGTGTCACAGTAACTGGTAACCATAGTACCTACAGCATTGCCACTTCGGAAACAAAAAATGAGGGTCGGTTCCAATAAAAAGACGAACGCCTACCAGTCACGGCTGTCAACCGACACGAATCAGGAATGACCAATCCCGTGTGATAGAAGGGCAACGATCTTCGCATCGCACCCAATTCCCTACTTCACCGGTGAATCGTATCGGTCGATGTTGTCTCAATAATTGAATCAGTTATGCGCTCATTCACAGCCGACTTTTCGAACCTGTTCCATCAGCCTGATATCATAGTCTGCTAGCATACATGCTTGAGAAGATCGTTCGGCGTTAGCGGTAAATAAAGCTACATGAATGACATAAGAATTGCCACTGGTTAACATTTATTAGCAACTTGATAATGATGCTTCTTAGGGTATAAATCCATGAATCAGAATTATTAGGTTGAATTTCTTGTGTATATATATGGCCTCTGAGATTACGTTGACTCCTTGATCCTACACTGAGTGAGATATGCGGCACATTCTGCGTCTCTCTGGTTGAATTCCGCTGTCTTTTGTAATAGTCCCCCGAAAGTGAAATGCAAGTCCCGCAGTGTCAGTGCACATGATAGTGGCAAACCAGCTAAAACATTTATAACTCTTGGGTTCCGCAACCACTCCGTTCGTGGTCATTGATTTTTGTCGACATTACAGATCGAAACCAAATGACTTCTCTGTACTGCTGAACAAAATATATCGAAGGAGTTAGATTTGCATAATGATCCGTCAATTTCATATGGATACATCCATCGCGTTTTGGAGAGCGGCGGAAATATCCGTCCGAATTAAAACTACGATTCCATATACGCTTTTGTACATATTCAGAATTTCCTTGTCCACCTCTCTCGCAGATAGGATAACTCCCTAAATGACCGAAACCCTTACGTCCACGACTTTCGACCTTCTCGTCTAACTTAAGCCTTTTGCTCTTTGCTAAGTGTGCCGTATCCATATACAATCTACTATGTTTTGCCTATCATTGAGAGAATGCACACATTGAAACCAAATATCATGACTAAATGGAGAATACACCGACATGCTGTCATGGTCAAGAGCAAGTGATCCTACTATATATATGATATTTCAACAAGCATCTGTGGGTTGTGGGCCCGATAAAACTACGGGACTAGTTAGGTGTTAGATACAGCCAAGACAGATGTTTTGTCACCACATCACAGAATTCGTAATAAAAGTAAGTTCAGCTACGTTTCGAACAATCAGATTCTGCGTTGCGATATTGAGGGGACTGTGTGCCATCTTTGCAGAATACCACGAAAGATGCCAGTCTGGAGTATATAAAATACACGCATTCAGACATGGTTAAAATGATTTGGATGGCCTTAACTGAAATGGTTTCCGTCTGCATTGTACCTGATACGTTTATGCGTCCTTTGAGTATCATGGCAGCCACGCTATTGTTTGTGCGTGGTAATTCAGCCCTCGGAATTCTTTCTGGCTGCATAACTCCTCTACATCGAAACAACTTCACATTTGAGCCCCATCGTGAAAAATCGTTATTGTCTATAACGGATTACTTCTTTGTCACTCATAACGGGTGGAACTTACCATAAGTCCACGGTTTAGGTAGTTTGATAGTCTCTGAAAGTAAACTGGTGGGTACTAGTTTAGTTAATAGAATGTATGACTTCATATTTGTTTGATTTCCAGAAAGTCTGTGAGTTCTGTTCGATAGCTCACTTTACCCGGAGCAGTTTCTCCCCGAAGAGCAGAGCGTTCCCACTAGTCCGCGCAGCTGGTCCCTAACATTCGTTAACTTTCCGGTATGGATCACCATCGAAACGAATTATATTGAATCTATGGCGATGAAAGTTTAGCCTCAACCTTCCTAAGAACATCTGGCCAAGTTCCGGGGGCTTGCGCTCCAAAACGTTTGTCATGAGGAAAAAACGGATCTTATACCCAGCTGCCAAAAGCCGCCCATCAGTACCTGCCAGTTGTTCCCTTTCCCGAATTGGGGATACCGATTCTGGGGCTAGTCAGGACTCAAAAAAAAACTGAAACATGATCTCAAGCTGTATTTGCGTAATTCAGCCCTCGGAATTCTTTCTGGCTGCATAACTCCTCTACATCGAAACAACTTCACATTTGAGCCCCATCGTGAAAAATCGTTATTGTCTATAACGGATTACTTCTTTGTCACTCATAACGGGTGGAACTTACCATAAGTCCACGGTTTAGGTAGTTTGATAGTCTCTGAAAGTAAACTGGTGGGTACTAGTTTAGTTAATAGAATGTATGACTTCATATTTGTTTGATTTCCAGAAAGTCTGTGAGTTCTGTTCGATAGCTCACTTTACCCGGAGCAGTTTCTCCCCGAAGAGCAGAGCGTTCCCACTAGTCCGCGCAGCTGGTCCCTAACATTCGTTAACTTTCCGGTATGGATCACCATCGAAACGAATTATATTGAATCTATGGCGATGAAAGTTTAGCCTCAACCTTCCTAAGAACATCTGACCAAGTTCCGGGGGCTTGCGCTCCAAAACGTTTGTCATGAGGAAAAAACGGATCTTATACCCAGCTGCCAAAAGCCGCCCATCAGTACCTGCCAGTTGTTCCCTTTCCCGAATTGGGGATACCGATTCTGGAGCTAGTCAGGACTAAAAAAAAAACTGAAACATGATCCCAAGACCAACTGTATTTGCATCATCAAGCGGCGGTGGACCACACGTTTTGTCTGTCTCAAGCATTGGAACTAACCGTCACGAGTGCACTTGCTGTATGGACATGCCTAAAAAGTTGGCGCGAGTAGCTAAGCAATCATGCACTTGTCCAGCAGAGATATATGAAATAAATTCTCCCCACCAACTGGGTGTGGTGATGGATCATTCCTCGGTACAGACTTGGGTTGGCGTCAACTCGAGAACAATATGCAGTCGAAGGGAGAATTCTTTGAAGTAGCATGTTAAAAAATAACCGCGTGATGAATTCCTGAAAGGTCATGCCCAAAAGATACTCGCAATAACCTTTGTCAGGAGCAGAAAATCAAGACTGAACTGTTGTAATAATGTGCGTGAAGACGCACTGCCGAGATCCGAACCAAAGAAGGCTACATAAAAGCTTGACCTGACGGAAACTGTTGTAAGTCTTTAGCTTCGGCTGGAATACGGCTCCTATCATATCGTTAAACTCATCTGTCCAAGAAAAATTGTGAATCACAAGAATCAACCGCCAACGACACCCACATGAGCTTAAAATTTTTGTTGAATGTTGCAACCTGAAGGTTTTGAAGCACTCACTGCCTTCAACTGTTACCAGATATTCGCACTGGTTAAAAGCTCACCAGAGTTGGAGATATGGAAGATCCGTTTCTAAACCCAGCGAAAATGACTAGCAGGAGTCAAATAAGATTAACCAAATTAAATGCCACATTGAGAAAACATCTTGTGTGGCCCGGGCGTGAATTTTTTCAGTACAGTTTCACTTTTCACCCCCTTCTTTAGTGGTGCAAAAATCCACCGGAAATCGGAGCGCGCAAAAATTCGCCAAAACGATCAACCGATAGTTGAATACCTAAAACGTCGTGGTCAGCATCGCACTCGAAAGATTTCAAAATCCCGGCTGGAACAGTCACCAACTGCGATGTGCGATTCTATCAACTGTGCATAATTTTATGCGACACTAAAATATCGACGTTTTACTGGCAGTGGATGAGACTCCTGTATTGTCTGTGGAATTTTACATACGTTTCTTGAGCACATCGGGTCCACAAGCATTTAATTACTTCCAAAGATAAGAATATGTCCATTCAAAGGCACTTGTAACTGAGGGATAGACAATAACTAAGATGAAGGATTTGGCTTCAAACGAGTGTATTAAAGTACATTTTTAGTTTACTTAGTGAGAAATGCTGCCTTGAAGTAAGGTAGGAGAAGGACTTGGGAGAACTCTCAAACATTTGCATCATCCGTCGTGTTCAAGGGAATATAATTTGCTGAGAATTAAAGAAACTATCGCACAATATTAAGCAATGGAAGCATCGCCCCACAGTAAGTGATGCAGCGTTGATGTGGACAAAGGTCCATCAGTTGATTTGTCACTGACTAGTAAGACAGAAAAATCGCCAGAGAAAATGTGGATTTGTGACGATATAATTTACTCCTGTTTGAGCGTAGCTACGTTCCACATTGCGGCATGAATGCCCTGGTGATTCTCCAAAGTGAATAGCTCAGGTTAGCAATTTAACGTCCATTGGTTGGACGAAAGCTTACTGGGAAATTTAACTGAGTCAGGCGATCAAGTGATGACCATTCCATTTGATCGTGAAAGTAGCTCGTGGGGCTCAAGGTCCAAAAGGCTGAAAGCGTGAAATTGTTAAATAAACTAGTCGAGAAATCATTCAATGCTTGTACTTGAATACTGAAGAAATCCAAGCAGAATATCTTACTGACACATTAACCGCGTTACGACATTTCCGGACAGTCACAACAAACTCAGAAATGAATAAAAGCTGTTTCTCAAACCAAAATAAGCTATTAATGCTCTCCGCTAATGATGAGGATGTTGAGGGGCCTCGTTGTAAGTTCCGCACAACAACTTAAAACGTCGGCGTAGGAATCCAGTAGAAATTGTGCAGTGACTGCAGATTCATACAAAAAGTGACATCTGGTCTCCTCGTCTGCGGTGGGTTGTCGGCATGAATAATGATAGATTACCTACCATTCTTGTCGATACATCATGATTCGTCTTTCAGAAACAGCGGCAGTTGGCGACAGTAATACCTAAACTGGTTCGGGTTTCAACACCATGTTGACAGTGCTAAATGTCAAAATTAAGTAAGATGTCGAGGTCCTGATTCCTTCATGCAAAACAACGCTAGGTGTGTCGAGCTGCTTGGAAAGTATATAAAAATCCGGTTTATCTTTCCTTGGCACAGTATGGTACTTACTTGCAAGCGAGAATCTCTTACTATTAGGTGGATATTTATCCATGTACTGATTTGAGATGACTCAGATAACCCAGTGCTCCTGATGTGTCTTTATGAACGCGTAAAGCATGAGAAAATATTGTGTCACGTAATTATCTGCAATTCGTGTGGTCCGAATGTATGAACCTCATGACCCTGGGATAATCCTAATGGAATACTATGCAACCATAATTCTGACGTGAACAAAATATTCCAGAAAAAACAAACCCAATCCCAAGTGTTTTTACTGGCCCTGGAAATTGTCAATACTCCCATAGTGCAACAAAATGTCATCCATCGGGAACTTAGTTTGACAAAGCATTTCCACACTGCTGACTTTGTTGTATCCATTAACCTGTGGCTGCTCCCAGATGCAGTCGCTCCAGCATCTATCATGCGTTGGTACAGTTGTTTTACCCGTGCAATTTCTGTCTCAGGATCAGATAAAACGACAACGTGGCATGAAATCGCATGTACTTGGACTCGCGAGTAAGTACACTCCGTAAAATCGCAAAAATCAAGAGGACTGATCCGATATAGATGAATACGTGCGGGTGAATTTTCGGCCAAAGAAGTGTAATTCAGGCGTATTACCTAGAAGCGACTGTATTAACGTAGAACCGTCTGAAGCCGCAAATACTTAATCGGGCCATTGGCCTTGAATCGGCACTGTATGTCCTCGCTTACTAATAGTGTTCTATTTCTGATTTCGGGTGCAAACAGTCTAGAAGATCAGCCGGGCTCCTATTTGGCCTGGGAACTTTTGAAAATAGGAAGCGTATGTCAACAGTGATTCCGATGCTCGCACTCAATAGGCGTAGCATAGGAAGGTCGCTTTGAACAAGCTCTATGCAGGGGAATTCCGCTACTGATTTATTCTATCAGTAGCACGTGCCCCAACGGTAAAATTGCATAAAGGAAGGTCCAGTGGTGTTGTAAACGTCTCGTCAGAATGTTTCCGTATGGGGAACGGAGTTTTGTTTGGAAAACCTAACTTTGATCGACTGGCTTTTGCAACCGCAAAAAAGAAAGACGAGTGCCTAGGCGGCAATATACTACTTGCGGAGTTCAACCCAACAAGGTAAGTGAACGGTGGGGCTATTGTAACAAGCCAGAAAAGATAGATTTTGTTACTCTTTCTTTTCACATTCATGTCTGTCACACTAAGCCGTCCTCCCTCCATTTCACCCACAGTGTTATTGACACAGCAACTGCTGTTATTATCAACGGAGCTGTGTGCAGCCAAATGAAAATCAAAGTTTGCACTCACATACCGTCACGAAAAGATTGGACTTTGCCGTGGTGTGGCGGTTTGTGTACCTCGGCGACCCTTTGAACTATACCGTGGAGTGCCGACTCGACGCTCACAGTCTCACATACCAGGTTGATTTATGGGTATTCTGACGAACACAGTCTTCTGGCCCTCTCGGTTGAGAGTTGGAACATGTATGGCGAAGTGTTCCGTAAAAATGGTAATGCAATTGCATTTCCAGCCCAAGCCTTCCCCGTCCACCTTTACTCTTTTCTTTACAATAAGACTTTCAAATAAATCATGGTTGTACGGCAGTGAAGCATCAGTGTTGAACACTGATGTCATGATGCTGAAGATGATGATGAATCCAGTCCAACACCGCTGCATTGAGGTTGGGCTTTTGAGCCAAAGGCTTTGACTGAGGACCCTAATCGTCCCCCTCTGTAGATGTGGGCACCCTGGCATTATCCCAGCTATCATACAAACATGCCATATTGACTGTCGCGTGATGCCATTAACCAGGCCGCCTTGGGTTCTTCATGCAGCAATGCGGGTAAGCGAAAATATGCCACTGCTGACGCCTCCCTTCTTACACTTACACGTTTTTTTGTATCTCACCCTCCTTCATCCAAGTTTGAGTACTTTATCCGCAAGTGCCAGCTCCAGGACGGACCATTTTGCTCGCCCCGGATCACACTCAGCAGCAGCTTCTGTACGTCCGAGCTCATCACAACCCTAAACACTTCGGAGTGTTTTCAAACCCCGAAAGCCTGTCCACTTAGCCACTTTCAATGTTCGCACACTGAAGCAGGCAGGTCAACAGGTGGCTCTTGCCTGCCCGCTGGAATCCCTCTGCTTGATGTATGCTGTCTGTGAGAAACAAGGACGAATGACGCATGTACTGTGATCAAACTGACTGCCACTTCGCACTCTTTCAGCTTCCGTCTGCGCACCTCTGGTGTTGCAGAGGCCACTGAAGCTGGATATGCTGGGGAGGATATTGTATTGAACGTACGAGCGACCGTCACGGAAGACTGGACCTTACCATGGTGTGACGGTTTACGCACTTCGTCGACCCATTGAACTATACTGGGGGGTGTCCCCACGACACTCATGGGGTCTCTCATACGAGGTTAATCAGTGGTTAGAGTTATGACGAACACAGTCTACTGGCCCTCCAGGTTAGGGGTTGGAACATGTGCCAACTTGTCCCGTAGTATTTGTGTTTGTATTCCCGCCAAACATCGCTGCCTTGCGGTTAGACTTTTTAGCGGCTTTGGTTGGTTGAGGACCCTCATCATCCTCCTGTCTAGGTGTGGGCGCCCTGGCACTATTTCAGCCCTTTGCCTGCCCGCTGGAATCCCTCTGCTTGATGTATGCTGTCTGTGAGAAACAAGGACGAATGACGCATGTACTGTGATCAAACTGACTGCCACTTCGCACTCTTTCAGCTTCCGTCTGCGCACCTCTGGTGTTGCAGAGGCCACTGAAGCTGGATATGCTGGGGAGGATATTGTATTGAACGTACGAGCGACCGTCACGGAAGACTGGACCTTACCATGGTGTGACGGTTTACGCACTTCGTCGACCCATTGAACTATACTGGGGGGTGTCCCCACGACACTCATGGGGTCTCTCATACGAGGTTAATCAGTGGTTAGAGTTATGACGAACACAGTCTACTGGCCCTCCAGGTTAGGGGTTGGAACATGTGCCAACTTGTCCCGTAGTATTTGTGTTTGTATTCCCGCCAAACATCGCTGCCTTGCGGTTAGACTTTTTAGCAAGCGGCTTTGGTTGAGGACCCTCATCATCCTCCTGTCTAATGGTGGGCGCCCTGGCACTATTTCAGCCCTCGTACAACCATGAACTGTACACATACAAATAAACTCCTGCTAAATCAGCCGTCGCTTGGTGCCATCAGCGGGGTTGCTTCACTTGCTGCACGCAGCAGGGCGGGTAAGCGAAAACAGACCACTGTTGAAGCCTCCATTCTTTCTCTTTCACCTACTTCTTATTCCCCTTCTCCCCACCACATTAATAACCCTCCTCTTATAGGTCTAGCACTTAGGACTGATGACTCCGTTCGTCTGCGTACATCTGCTTGTCACATGGCACGGACATCGTCAGTTACCTTAAAATCACTCTTCACGACTCGACACAGCGATTGGGCTAACCGCCCCGTCAGTCTCCACTCGCTTCCGGCTGCGCACCTCTGGTGATCCAGAGGCTGCTGCGGTGGGATGTACAGGGGTTGGTACTGTGCTAAGTCACCGGGCGGAAGTATCCTTATTTGACTGGATACCTGTTGATAATCGCCTCTGTGCGGTTCGTCTGGCAACGTCTGTGAAGGAGTCTCACAAGCGGCAAGTTGATAGATGTCGGTTTATCGTGTCTGCCTATGTCCCAACCGACTGTAACTCCGACGCCGTCAAAGAGAGGTTTTATAACGCCATGAATACCCTGCTGTGACGAACTAAAACTTTACATATCGCGGCGGTTACCTAAGATTTGAATGCACAAGTGGGCAGGCTTAGTGTGTCTGAGAGTCAATTGGGAGTTCGACATGCACTGAACTCGGTACATACGGACAATGGGAAACGATTGCTTCAGCTGCGTGCTGATCGCAGGCCGTTTTTGTGCACTACTAACTTCCGAAAAGCTGATGGGTGCTTGGGGTGTTAGTCTGCACAACAGCGTTGATGGTCGTGGTTTACGAGAGTTGGGCGCTTCGCCTCTCTCGGATCGATGGCTCGTATTTCCAGAACGAGTGTTTCCTGGGATATTTATCCGCAGTATCCAGCTCCGATGCAACCTGCTCAGGACGGCAGTTAGAAGCCAGACGATCGTATGTGGTGGAAACTGTGGTCAACCGGAGCATATTTTGCAATCCTGCTGGGTCACGCATGATGCCAGACGTGCTCGTCGTAATTGGGTTGCAAGGGAACTCGCAAAACGTCTCCGACGACCGGGATACACCGTCTTCGAGGAGTTGAGAGCAGCTACATCGACGTCCTTCATTAAACCTGACCTAATCGCTGTTCGAGATCGTCGTGCAACCGTAATAGACGTCAGTATAGTTTCGGACGGGCGCGGAGTGACTGTGTGAAATGAGAAGAAGCAGAAGTATGGAACTGATGAATATTCCCTCGCCAGAATCTCAGCCCTACATGCGATCGGTTGTGATGTCGACTTTTTGGTTCACCAACCGATGATCATCTCTTACCGAGAGATCTGCTTTCCTCAGTACGCTAAAGCTGTTATTGGACTGGGACTTCCTAAGGTCGCAGTCAGTGACTTGTGTTTGCCTGCCATTGTGGGCTCCCTGCGTACATATGACACTTTTATGCGTGGGACATGGAGTTGAATGTACATTTTTGCCATTTAATCTCACACCAGACCCAGTATGACGGACACTTTGTGCCTGATGTGCGAGTCTTGATTGTGAACGCGCCTACCGCGCCTTGAAGAGCATTCAACATTGTTTGTCCTTTCTTCGGGTGTTGGTCTTTGATGCTTGTTTCCGGATCAAAATTTTTACATACTTTGAGGTTCATCTCATCAGACTGGAACAGACCTTGGCAGGATTTCGAATGAGACGTTTCCTTCTCTTCACCCGCATTCTCCACTTGCTCCTATGCATTCATTGCATATATTCACATTTTATGTTTGTGATCATACTCTTCAAAAAATAAATGATAAAAGCATACTCAGAGACACCTTGCCCGTCGATGCGAAATTTGCAA
>NW_008752545.1:0-24367 GCF_000715545.1 Opisthorchis viverrini | reverse complement strand
CTTTATAAGTTCGGTTGTTGAGCGTTGTTTTGACTTTCATTTTCGCTGTTTCTGGGAAACGTTCTCCAAATAATCCATCAAATGTCGTCTCAAATTTTTTATGGATTCATCGAGGCGCACATAATCATGATATCAGACATATGGCTGCTTGACTTGGCCTATTTGCACATCGGAGTCCATCCAGCAGTACGGCCTAGGAATATCAGGACCGTATTTAAAAACCTTGCTTCAGAGAACATTTCTGGAAAATGGGGAGTGTATACATGAGTCGCTTAGTATATATCACGCTGCGGCCGATTCGCAGTGCGTAGACAAGATATAGCGTCACTGGTAATTAAGCCACGGAAGCAAATCACGTGGTCACGTGTTGAGTGTTTGCGCAGCTGAAAACATCTTAGATTAAAATTACACTCACTTTGTGTATTTTTCTTACGATCTACTCAGTGTTTCGGCAGTTTCTGGAAATCAGGAGCTATCGGTGGCGAGTTCATTAGTGAGTATTTTCAAAGGCAAAGTTGTAGGTTTTGAAACTATCTTTATTAGTATGCACCTCACGAATTGCGAAAACGAGGTATCCGGGCAGTGCATTTTACTATTTTGATCTCCAACAGATTCACAAATCCAATACATGCTTCTAAAAGTGGCCAAAGTCTTCCTCCCGTATAAGCTGGTCAGAATGTTACATGTGCATATAGCTGCGCTAGGATATCACAGATGTCAGTTCTACTTATCATCCACACTGCGCGTCATTGTTGTTAGCCTCAGCGGGATGAAAAATAAAACTACAGAATTTTTCAGTAGACCGGAACTGGAAAGTATATTTTGAGATGGTTATTTTGTAGCAAAAGTCGACATTTGAATTCACAATATAGGTATCAAGAAAATTTAAAGAATAATCCATACGCTGCTCACGATAAATCCCACTATGATTACAAACGTCATGCTGACCACGTATGGACATGCTCTCATAGGTTCATCGCATTTATCGTTTGCAAACAGCTCATATAGCATCGCATTAAAGGCTGGATCTTCAAATTCTGGACAAACTTGGCAGTTCCACAAATTTTGCACCTTTTAAATGTAGAATGCAAACATTTTCCAAAACCGTTTCCGAATAAACCTTGATATACATCATTTTAAAACGCAATTTGATGAATATCCGTTTGGTTCATTAATCTCAAGTGAATTCAGCAGTTTTGGATTAATCAACAAAGGTAGAATTATAAAGTCTCGGGTGGGAAACCAAATAATGGATATAGTGGGTGACCGGGCGCTAGTACATTGAGGCCGTGTTAATGTCTGGATGGGACCGTATGTTTGGCGAGATACCATCGTGCAACAGAGATCTCGGTCGAAAGATCATACTTCATCGAGTAACGCACGACACTTCGGATTCCGACGGACGGCATGACGTGTTTCGTTATTCCCTTCGCCTTCGATTGGAAAGAAGTGTAAAACCACGCAAAACAACTGATCTAAACGCTTGAGGAAAGGTTTCTGATAGACTGGGATCATGTCCAGCATACCATATGACGCGTTATATATGACGCGTTACCACGTCGACGGACGACGTCGCCCAGTGATTACACATAGCTGCCTCATTGATGCATTCTTCTTTTACCCCAGCTCCCATGCAGCTGTATGTATGCACTCATAACTGAGTTATGGCTTGAGAATCTGTGGTGACATATATCATTTAATATTTATTGAGTTAAATCACTGAGGGGGTTCTCGTGACTTATGCACTTTTCTAATATGCAACGTAACGCCGAATGTCTCGTGCCATACAAATGCGTTAGAAACCTCTCCCAAACAATGAATGTTATAAAGCCGCCAAACTTGTACATTTGTTAGAGAAGCGGAAATTGCACCTTCCGCTTGGACTAACCGCAATCCAATAGTCACTTTATAAGTTCGGTTGTTGAGCGTTGTTTTGACTTTCATTTTCGCTGTTTCTGGGAAACGTTCTCCAAATAATCCATCAAATGTCGTCTCAAATTTTTTATGGATTCATCGAGGCGCACATAATCATGATATCAGACATATGGCTGCTTGACTTGGCCTATTTGCACATCGGAGTCCATCCAGCAGTACGGCCTAGGAATATCAGGACCGTATTTAAAAACCTTGCTTCAGAGAACATTTCTGGAAAATGGGGAGTGTATACATGAGTCGCTTAGTATATATCACGCTGCGGCCGATTCGCAGTGCGTAGACAAGATATAGCGTCACTGGTAATTAAGCCACGGAAGCAAATCACGTGGTCACGTGTTGAGTGTTTGCGCAGCTGAAAACATCTTAGATTAAAATTACACTCACTTTGTGTATTTTTCTTACGATCTACTCAGTGTTTCGGCAGTTTCTGGAAATCAGGAGCTATCGGTGGCGAGTTCATTAGTGAGTATTTTCAAAGGCAAAGTTGTAGGTTTTGAAACTATCTTTATTAGTATGCACCTCACGAATTGCGAAAACGAGGTATCCGGGCAGTGCATTTTACTATTTTGATCTCCAACAGATTCACAAATCCAATACATGCTTCTAAAAGTGGCCAAAGTCTTCCTCCCGTATAAGCTGGTCAGAATGTTACATGTGCATATAGCTGCGCTAGGATATCACAGATGTCAGTTCTACTTATCATCCACACTGCGCGTCATTGTTGTTAGCCTCAGCGGGATGAAAAATAAAACTACAGAATTTTTCAGTAGACCGGAACTGGAAAGTATATTTTGAGATGGTTATTTTGTAGCAAAAGTCGACATTTGAATTCACAATATAGGTATCAAGAAAATTTAAAGAATAATCCATACGCTGCTCACGATAAATCCCACTATGATTACAAACGTCATGCTGACCACGTATGGACATGCTCTCATAGGTTCATCGCATTTATCGTTTGCAAACAGCTCATATAGCATCGCATTAAAGGCTGGATCTTCAAATTCTGGACAAACTTGGCAGTTCCACAAATTTTGCACCTTTTAAATGTAGAATGCAAACATTTTCCAAAACCGTTTCCGAATAAACCTTGATATACATCATTTTAAAACGCAATTTGATGAATATCCGTTTGGTTCATTAATCTCAAGTGAATTCAGCAGTTTTGGATTAATCAACAAAGGTAGAATTATAAAGTCTCGGGTGGGAAACCAAATAATGGATATAGTGGGTGACCGGGCGCTAGTACATTGAGGCCGTGTTAATGTCTGGATGGGACCGTATGTTTGGCGAGATACCATCGTGCAACAGAGATCTCGGTCGAAAGATCATACTTCATCGAGTAACGCACGACACTTCGGATTCCGACGGACGGCATGACGTGTTTCGTTATTCCCTTCGCCTTCGATTGGAAAGAAGTGTAAAACCACGCAAAACAACTGATCTAAACGCTTGAGGAAAGGTTTCTGATAGACTGGGATCATGTCCAGCATACCATATGACGCGTTATATATGACGCGTTACCACGTCGACGGCGTCGCTCGCCCAGTGATTACACATAGCTGCCTCATTGATCCACCGCGACAGGTGTTCTGTTGTTCTTACTATGTATTGATTCCCGTTGTCAGCGGTGTATTGATTCCCGCTGCTTGTCAGCGGAAAGAGGCTCATGAAATCATCGGCCAACAACTCGTCGATCCTCGAGACAGGAATATGGTTCATGTTATGGGTTTTCGAGGTCGTATTCATTATTTGACACCGCTCACTTACTTCATCACCTCAATCCTCATAGCGAGCCAGTAGGCTCTCTGCCGAAGTAAGTCGTACATTTTGGCGCACCGCGTATGCGCAAATTCAGGTTTTTCGAAGATAAGCTGCCGTCACAAGACGTAAGTTATCACGGGCATCAAAAATTCCGAATCAGTTGTGTTTCATGTAATTGTGCCAGGCTCATGCAGGCGCAGTCGGAGGTTCACCAGACTTCTGGCCTCCAGATCGACAACAAGGTTATTGGCCCAACTCATGATCCTGGGGCCCTCGTATTCAGCCCTAGGTCTTCACAGCCAATCAGCCAAATGGTTCCACCTCCATGCCAGGTTCTGGATTGTGACGTCGTTCTCTCGCAAGCTGGATCCCTTAAAGCTCTGATCCACTTTATACCCCAGTAGTAATACGGAACTCCTAGTGAGTTGTGTATTGGCTTCATTTATTCGAAGGCCAGCGTCCCGAACCCGCTTCAGTACAGCCTCCAGTGAATTTCGGGCTCTCGATTACTGGGTCGCTGTACACAACAATATCGTTTGCATACACGGCAGCATTCTACGGTCCCATCGTTGAACGAAGCATCAAACACCTTAATGTGAATGGTGCCCTAGGCAAACCTAACGGCATTCGTCCAAATTGTATTTGGGTAAGTCAAAATGTGAACGCCCGTGTATCCACTCCTGACGGCTAGTGCGCACCGTCTGTATTTACCTTTGTTCCCTCTTCGACTCAGCGATATTCCTAACACTATTACTCAAGTACAAATCTCTCTTTCCGTATATCTACATAACGTCAACAGTTCGTCCACAGCTGAACCATTTATGCACTCCTGCGACCGGAAAGTTTCCAGGGACGTCTCAAACAATTACCCTACCAGATGAACCAGCGCCTTCACGCAAAGCGCCAATGCAATGACTGCTGCTTTCTGGCGAAGAAAATTGTCAAGTATGGACCGGGCGTCCTCTTAGCCGTATTGAATCGCCTCTTAAGATTTTGGCGGTTGGATAAATGAGCCCTACGAATGCGCAACTTAGAAAGACAATGGAGAGAAATTCGTTTAAAGGTTTGTAAATGACACACACAGATATTCACATCAGTCGGACACGTGGATTTTCCTCTAAATGCATTCACTGGTTATTTGTTGATCTAATCCCCTGGATTTGACGTCTATTGTTGTTTGGTTCTGGCCGAAACATAAATTTTGCACTGGGACAGCAGACCATATTGATAGCTTGGAATGCTCGCACTTAATCCGTGCAGGATTTTGGACCTCTAGTTCTCCAGCGGGTCAAGCTCATCCGATCGTTTAGTTTCCGATGACCAAAGCGTGGAGTTTGCGTGCACAAATTTGCTTCGCACATTTCGCTTCGTAGT
The DNA here is from genome assembly GCF_000715545.1 of Opisthorchis viverrini. Classification (NCBI taxonomy): domain Eukaryota; kingdom Metazoa; phylum Platyhelminthes; class Trematoda; order Opisthorchiida; family Opisthorchiidae; genus Opisthorchis; species Opisthorchis viverrini. The sequence goes on along the minus strand of NW_008752545.1, from coordinate 19,294 downwards.
AAAAGCACACGAAATCCAGAAAGTAACATACTGGCGAAAGGTTTCTGATAGACTGGGATCATGTCCAGCATACCATATGACGCGTTATATATGACGCGTTACCACGTCGACGGACGACGTCGCCCAGTGATTACACATAGCTGCCTCATTGATCCACCGCGACAGGTGTTCTGTTGTTCTTACTATGTATTGATTCCCGCTGCTTGTCAGCGGAAAGAGGCTCATGAAATCATCGGCCAACAACTCGTCGATCCTCGAGACAGGAATATGGTTCATGTTATGGGTTTTCGAGGTCGTATTCATTATTTGACACCGCTCACTTACTTCATCACCTCAATCCTCATAGCGAGCCAGTAGGCTCTCTGCCGAAGTAAGTCGTACATTTTGGCGCACCGCGTATGCGCAAATTCAGGTTTTTCGAAGATAAGCTGCCGTCACAAGACGTAAGTTATCACGGGCATCAAAAATTCCGAATCAGTTGTGTTTCATGTAATTGTGCCAGGCTCATGCAGGCGCAGTCGGAGGTTCACCAGACTTCTGGCCTCCAGATCGACAACAAGGTTATTGGCCCAACTCATGATCCTGGGGCCCTCGTATTCAGCCCTAGGTCTTCACAGCCAATCAGCCAAATGGTTCCACCTCCATGCCAGGTTCTGGATTGTGACGTCGTTCTCTCGCAAGCTGGATCCCTTAAAGCTCTGATCCACTTTATACCCCAGTAGTAATACGGAACTCCTAGTGAGTTGTGTATTGGCTTCATTTATTCGAAGGCCAGCGTCCCGAACCCGCTTCAGTACAGCCTCCAGTGAATTTCGGGCTCTCGATTACTGGGTCGCTGTACACAACAATATCGTTTGCATACACGGCAGCATTCTACGGTCCCATCGTTGAACGAAGCATCAAACACCTTAATGTGAATGGTGCCCTAGGCAAACCTAACGGCATTCGTCCAAATTGTATTTGGGTAAGTCAAAATGTGAACGCCCGTGTATCCACTCCTGACGGCTAGTGCGCACCGTCTGTATTTACCTTTGTTCCCTCTTCGACTCAGCGATATTCCTAACACTATTACTCAAGTACAAATCTCTCTTTCCGTATATCTACATAACGTCAACAGTTCGTCCACAGCTGAACCATTTATGCACTCCTGCGACCGGAAAGTTTCCAGGGACGTCTCAAACAATTACCCTACCAGATGAACCAGCGCCTTCACGCAAAGCGCCAATGCAATGACTGCTGCTTTCTGGCGAAGAAAATTGTCAAGTATGGACCGGGCGTCCTCTTAGCCGTATTGAATCGCCTCTTAAGATTTTGGCGGTTGGATAAATGAGCCCTACGAATGCGCAACTTAGAAAGACAATGGAGAGAAATTCGTTTAAAGGTTTGTAAATGACACACACAGATATTCACATCAGTCGGACACGTGGATTTTCCTCTAAATGCATTCACTGGTTATTTGTTGATCTAATCCCCTGGATTTGACGTCTATTGTTGTTTGGTTCTGGCCGAAACATAAATTTTGCACTGGGACAGCAGACCATATTGATAGCTTGGAATGCTCGCACTTAATCCGTGCAGGATTTTGGACCTCTAGTTCTCCAGCGGGTCAAGCTCATCCGATCGTTTAGTTTCCGATGACCAAAGCGTGGAGTTTGCGTGCACAAATTTGCTTCGCACATTTCGCTTCGTAGTAAAAGCACACGAAATCCAGAAAGTAACATACTGGCTTAGGAGAACCATCATATTGCCTTGTATTTCATTATTTGATAATTATTTTTCATTTGCGGACACATTGTGATGCATTTCACTGTAGAGTTATTTCGCTGATCGACTGAATACTTGTATATAATTCAATGCATTCATCTAGTCTTGTCTCGGACATTGACGCTTTTGAACATGAACATATGAGGCTGGAGCTTTCAGGCACGTGCTCATTTTTTATTGCGTTGTATTGATGAAAAGCACCGTATTGTCAGCTTCCTTTCCACCGGTAAGCAGAGTGGTGCACAGTTTTTTTACGGTTGCTAAATTCGGCACAATTTAATTTCATCCCGCTCAGCTGTCAGTTGTAATTGGTGAAAATGGGGAGAGCACGGTTGACGACCTTGTAGGGGAAATCCCGAGCTGCACGGGGGGAACGGCAGTATTTAATTAGTTTTGAAGTGAATGATAATCGTTTCGCCTAAAATCTAAAATGCCGGACGTTTCAATTTGAATAAGCAGTTCGGTTGTGCAGCAGAAAAATGGTTAGGTGTTTACATGTTTGTGCTTATCTCTAATTTTGATTTCTCAAGTGTGGCGTGATGAATCTTTTCATGTAGAAATATGAAGCTATCGTGCTCGCGAACTGTTCACACATTTTCTACATTGGGTAGACTCTAGATGTTCACTGCTGTCAGGAATTAGTTTCACAAGGGTAGATTTGAATGGAGGTTAAATGGTTTAATGTGCAACATACACTACATGTCACTTACCACTGAGAAACGCTGTCTAGTTCGGAAATTCAGAAAGGCGCGTGTTCTTCTTTGTGCTAAAATTAGAACAAACAATTAAAAAAATTAAAATTAACATTTAACAATCGACTAAATAACTGTAGCGTGAATGTCCAAAATAGTGTGATTTGCGTAAAAATGCACATTTGCTTTGCCTTACTGTATAAATCTGTTCGGATGTTTAAAAGGCGAGGCTGACACTGGGAACGAATACTACTATGTGATGTAACCCAGAAGCTTAAGTGTGTGAGCAGTTTGAATCAGGTGAGACATAAAAAAGTGGAAAGAACTAAGATTACGAGATGAACTGACAAGATTTATACACGCGGTCAATCTGTGTTCCTTTGCTAAGATGGATGGGCACTGATTTTAGGTTATCTTAGTTGTTTCGAAAATTTAGTGCTAATTGCCAAATGGTGTCTTAGAATTTAATTGGCACACTCATCATTAATTGCTGAGAAAATATCGTTTCCTAATAAACACGTGCGACCATGGCGTTTGTGTGGTTTGTGCATGAATGTATTTGACATCTTAGACAGAAACTTAGAAGCTTAGGAACTTAGATAACCAATCGACACTTGCTGCGGTGGCAAACGTGATTTCATGGGCGTGAAACTTAAAAATCGACCAAACATTTGGTGTTTTCAGCCTAACTTCTGGTTTGCAGAACGACGTGTCCGTGACCGAAAATAATTATCAATGATCGAGGCCATATGCATCATATGCATCACAACCTGTGTCTCACGGGTGTGTAAGCGTTGTGAAAATGAAGGCAAACCGATTGACTCTTTGCAATTTTTGATTGAATTAGGCGATAGAAATAATGAATTCAGCATTCAGTTTACTCAGCAGCCATGCTTATCGGGTGTCAGCAAAGGGCACATGCGGTCAATCGCAGGAGTTTCCTGTTTAAGCTTTGTTCATGTGATCGGCCTTTAGACCCTAGAATGTGGGGTATAATTTTGACTGTCTAGTTTGAAGTCGAAATGTCCCTTGTGTATGTAGTGGGCGATAATTATAAACAGGAAATTAAACCTACATATTTCATTCGTCTAGCCGACGTTTCTGTTTATCTCGGGAGCTGATATGATGCCAAAATTCTATACTTCTAGCCAACATTTGGTACATTCGAATTCATAGTCGCGATGGTTGTGAATGAAATATGCTCTAAGCTGAACGATGCATTAATTTTCTGAGTTCACAGGTCATCCTGCTTTGAAATTAACATCTTACCTGTGTTTAATTGGAAGAATCATGATGCGGTTAACACTTAAATACACTACCTACATGCCAAGTTGATCGTTTGTTTTGTCGCTAAGCTACGCGATTCGATCGCAAACCTTCCTTCAACAATCGAGGTGAGTTCACGAATGCCACGTTAGGGAGAACGGTGGGTCCGTTGTTGTTCGCAGAGTAGTGTTTTGTGTGTGCTGCTACCCGGCATTGGCCTGCGACCACGATTAGACTTTTTCTCGGTCGGCTTCATTGGTAGCTGTGTTATCCTGCGCTCCGATGGATAAATAAACCACGTGACTTGCAGAATGCTCTCCTTGGCCTCTTGCTAGGAATGATGCTGGAGTTACATCTGTCGCTGACCCCTCAAGTTGTAAGCGTGTGAAATTTGTTGATCTGACTCTATGCACTTACCTGCTTCTTCGTTAGTGAATCAGATATTTGGCACTCCTTGAGAATTCGTGTTGTCCTTTTCACGTTGTGATGCGTAAACTGGGTCCACTGCACTGCATAGGTTGACAGCATTAGCCAAGGTGTACAAGGGTCCCAGAAATTACCTTCCGAGTATTGTGTTTGCATATGCCGAATTTTCCACTTTTTCCGTATTGAATTTGTGATCTTCCCGGTGATTTCATGGGCGTGAAACTTAAAAATCGACCAAACATTTGGTGTTTTCAGCCTAACTTCTGGTTTGCAGAACGACGTGTCCGTGACCGAAAATAATTATCAATGATCGAGGCCATATGCATCATATGCATCACAACCTGTGTCTCACGGGTGTGTAAGCGTTGTGAAAATGAAGGCAAACCGATTGACTCTTTGCAATTTTTGATTGAATTAGGCGATAGAAATAATGAATTCAGCATTCAGTTTACTCAGCAGCCATGCTTATCGGGTGTCAGCAAAGGGCACATGCGGTCAATCGCAGGAGTTTCCTGTTTAAGCTTTGTTCATGTGATCGGCCTTTAGACCCTAGAATGTGGGGTATAATTTTGACTGTCTAGTTTGAAGTCGAAATGTCCCTTGTGTATGTAGTGGGCGATAATTATAAACAGGAAATTAAACCTACATATTTCATTCGTCTAGCCGACGTTTCTGTTTATCTCGGGAGCTGATATGATGCCAAAATTCTATACTTCTAGCCAACATTTGGTACATTCGAATTCATAGTCGCGATGGTTGTGAATGAAATATGCTCTAAGCTGAACGATGCATTAATTTTCTGAGTTCACAGGTCATCCTGCTTTGAAATTAACATCTTACCTGTGTTTAATTGGAAGAATCATGATGCGGTTAACACTTAAATACACTACCTACATGCCAAGTTGATCGTTTGTTTTGTCGCTAAGCTACGCGATTCGATCGCAAACCTTCCTTCAACAATCGAGGTGAGTTCACGAATGCCACGTTAGGGAGAACGGTGGGTCCGTTGTTGTTCGCAGAGTAGTGTTTTGTGTGTGCTGCTACCCGGCATTGGCCTGCGACCACGATTAGACTTTTTCTCGGTCGGCTTCATTGGTAGCTGTGTTATCCTGCGCTCCGATGGATAAATAAACCACGTGACTTGCAGAATGCTCTCCTTGGCCTCTTGCTAGGAATGATGCTGGAGTTACATCTGTCGCTGACCCCTCAAGTTGTAAGCGTGTGAAATTTGTTGATCTGACTCTATGCACTTACCTGCTTCTTCGTTAGTGAATCAGATATTTGGCACTCCTTGAGAATTCGTGTTGTCCTTTTCACGTTGTGATGCGTAAACTGGGTCCACTGCACTGCATAGGTTGACAGCATTAGCCAAGGTGTACAAGGGTCCCAGAAATTACCTTCCGAGTATTGTGTTTGCATATGCCGAATTTTCCACTTTTTCCGTATTGAATTTGTGATCTTCCCGGACTTCGCGTATGTACACCAAGAAGAGGAGTCAAGTCTGTGGAAGATGACGTGTTTCTTAAGCCACTTTGTTGAAATGTGAAGCGGATTGTTTGGTATACTACACTCTTCCTTTGGTCTTGCCTTCGTTGTCCCCCGGTATGGATGTCAGTCTTTCAAAGTTGCATTCGGAATGTGAAACATGGCGATTCGGTTCTTGGCTAACACTGTGCTAGTGAGTTCACATTTGTTCTGGGTGCAAGATAGACCTACACTTCTGCACGCATTTTGTTTTACTGCTCTTCTGTGATATCTTCTTCGGCATTCTAATGAAAGGGGATGAATCAGACAGGACGGATGGACTGATCAAAACCACCTTGAAAGATATCTACTTCACAAAAAATTGAGGAGCAATTGTATGACTTGAAAAGACGTTGCCGGAAAGATGTTCGTCAACCCATCTGTGTTCTTATTATAAATGGGAATTTTCGGAATGTATCATATTTATCACTACCTTCTGGTAGATCCTAACACATCGGAAGCCGAAAAGAGACAAATGGATCAAGTACTCAAATAAAAAAGTATAGACTTTACGTTGGATCCTAAAACCTCATCGTTCTTACGCCGTCAAATTCCTTCTAGCATCATGCGATTCAGAATCTGAAAATTAGGATCAAATTACTTGTACATAATTAGCTGCCGAGTTGTTCATTCTCCACCTGAAAAGCGCGTTTTAAATATCGAGGCTTCTTTATCTCAATACCCAGAGCTATAGGTTTTTCTATCAAAAGTTATCATCGCTCATCACTGCACTATTCAGTGGGTCCGGGGAATAAGGCGCTCAGTTTGAGGGAGAGATGGTGCAGGTGTGGAAATTGTACATCATGGATTGTAAAACCAAGGAACGGACTCTACTGTGCTACTGAGCCGTATGCGCCACACATTACGTACCCTTAAGAAGAGCTGTTCATATTGCGTACAATTACACCACAACTTTCGGTTGGTTGATCTGCACTACAAATGGCATATCAAAATTCCAGGCTTTTTACCGCCTTACCCGTTTAGGAATGTTTGGTTCCCAATTATAGTGATCACTTCAGTATTGCTTGCAAATTCTTATGATTGCCATGGAATTTTATAACAGCACGGACTCTCTGTAGTGTGTAACACTGCATCCATGTTATTTAACCAAACTGCATATAAACCGATATGGTTGTGCACGGACGCTTGTGGTAGAATAACACTGCGATGTTTCAGATAAATGTAGTGGTCTGGTGGCGAGAAAAAACAGTGTACTCAAAAGTGTTTGTCCAGTTTTGTCACATGAGCCTGAAGAATGCTAAAACCGGTCGTTGAAAATTCTTGCGTAACCTTATGAATGTTGCCTCACGTCTGGCCAACATCCAATTTTAAGCTACACCACTGCACCCACATCCCATACTGCCTGACACTCACAACTCTCTCAAACAAGCGCGAATGAAAATATTTAACTATCATCAGAACTACCCGCTTAGGTTTTGATAGGCTCTTTGAGATAACCAAATAGCAAGTAGTTCAGGCGGAATATTTTCGTCTCGGCTCTTGTATGTTGCTGACTGAATGGGTGGGAATATCACGTCATGTGAGGTAGCCGACAGGTGTTAAATGTGGTTGCTTAGAGAGTGTCCACTTTTGCCTTTCACTGGACCGGCATTTTGAAATCTCATTAGGAAGGAGGAACTACCATTGCTCTTATCTAGTTCAGGATAATTCTTCAATTCGGAAGTTCAGCAACTGTAATTACGCGAACGTGGTTTATATCTGGGTGGGGATTTAAATTCTACGCTGTCCAAGAAGTAAAATTGCATTTTAGCCCTAGTTGAGGGGATCCATCGGTTATGCTCCGCAGATGTGTATATCCTGATCGATGTCCATCATCTCAGTAACATGTACGGAAAAATCTGCGTGCTCGGCTGTTTCATTATTATAATAATGAATTAGTGAATTATAATAATATTGGTTGGAGCAAAGACTTATAATCAGGCAAGGCGTCGCGCGTTACACGTGATGAATATATTTCTATAGGTACGCAAAGTGAGTGAGTGTATCCCTTATCAGTTGGCCGTTGATATATGCGCCGCGCGTAGCACCCAATCGAATGCAGTGCGTGCTGTCATGAGTGAGCGTGTCAGCGGAATTCAACCAGTTTGTCCGACATTTGAAAGCATTATGGGAGTTGGCAAAAAAGCAAAGGGAATGTTCCAAACTAGTCGAGTGTTTGGCAATTTAAAGCAAGATGTTGTGACGGAAAAACATTTTTGTTGAGATTAACAACATACATTCGAAAAATATTTTGACGACGATAGAACATATCATGATTGCGTATTCAGTTGCGTACCGTCTCTGTGACCGCGTGCGTTTGAATAGTATTTAAATTCTACCTGATATCTGCAGATGAGACCAATGTCTTTTGTGAATCCGTTTTTCGTTCATTCGTCTGTCCGTTGGTGATTTACTTGCGTTGTGATTTGATACCTTCTATATTCAATGGACTCCTCTCCAGTTTTGACTGGATTCCTTCATTGTTTGAATCGCGTTTCGGGCTGATTTTATCGAAAGTAATAAACCGACTTAACCACACTTACTTCTCTATTGTATCACGTAATGTCCTTGCGTTTGGCGGTTTACTTATAAGTTATTTTTTTTCTGAACGCCTCTTTCACTGCGAGCGGTTTGCCCATTTGGATCAGATCCGCGTGCTCCATTTACGAATCCTTCGTCCGGTTCAGAGTTCAGTAGTTCTTGGCAAAAACCAAAATGAACTTTCGAAATTATTCGTGTAATTGGTAACTCAAAACAAGGTTTTATGCCGAAGTTACCATAATGTATGGAGAAGATTTTCCCCGATGAGAGAATGTATCCTCTTTGCATATTTAGTTGCATACCTTCTCTTTGCCCGCGTTCGTTTGTAAAAAAATCAAATTCTAACTGATTTATTCCGACGAGATCAGTTTCTTGTGTGTAGGCGTTCTTTTAATTTATTAGTATGTTTTTGATTTACATGCATTGTGATTTGCGATTAGTCAAGTCAATTGTCCACTTTGATAACTTCTTTGTTCAGTGGGCTCCTCTTCTGTTTTGACTGGCTGCATTCCCTTTGTGAACCGCGTTTCGACTTGATTTTATCGAGATTAATTAACTGATACAATAGCACTTATTCCTCTGTTGTATCAACTGACCTCCTTGCGTCCGCCCCTTAGTTTGCTAATTTGGCTTACTTACTGGAGGACTCTTGCACTAAGTGTGATATACGACCTTGGGTTTGAAACGCATGCCCCTTTGGGAATTTTGGTCTGGATCAGCGTACCGCAGTTTATGCATTTTCTTGCTCTCTGCGGATGAGAAATATGGTCACTTCCAATATGCCGTTAATAGCTCATTTTGTGGAGCGAGTAAATGAAGGCCCCTCTAGTCAAACGCATTTCCCTCTGCTTATTTTGCGCAAAGTGGATGCAGAATTGAACATTTGACTATGTAAGAAGCTTCTCGCTTGTTTGATGCGGGCATTGCATGGGATATTGTTTTCTTCATTAAATCGAATTTCCTTTAGGGGTCGTATATTTTCTTGTGAAACGTCATTGTGGCACTATAGGCCGGCATTCTGTGCTGCCATAGGCGCCTCCTTGTCATTTCAGAATGCTTCCTGATATGTGTAATTGTGACCGATTTCGCTCCATTTTTTACCGTAGATAAGTCGAATTGTGATTTCTGAGCGGTCCCCGGAAGAAAATTTCTCAAAATATATTTCAACGCAGGAATTTGTGCAGGCGGATTTCTTGTTGAACTTTGGATTGCTTTGGGCGGCAACGTGGCACAATCGTTTGTAATTCGCACCAGTGAAGCCTTGTTCGTGGCATTCCGGAGTTGCTGTGATACCTGAAACGTTGGTCTGTCTGCGTCCAGTCCCCCCTAATCTCCGCGCACAATGATCAAGAAGGACGAAAGTTTGGCTGAGGGGCGTCGGCCTATTCGCTCGCAAGAAGGAAAAAATAAACCAAGTTTTATCCTCTACGAAAGAAGCGATTACTTGCAACTTAGAAGTGACCCTGTTCCGCAACCACTCAGATCGAGAATACGCGTGAACTACGGATCTCTCAACCAAGCGATGAACTAATAAGAAATAAGCACGTGGTTTCAATCCAAATGGACATGTCACTGGTATTGGAAGAGGCGCCCAGGAAATAAATCAAACTTACCGGTGGACGCAAGATGGCAGTCGATTGAGCGCAAAACCTACGACAGACACGCTAGAAAATCTGCGTGCGCACCTGTTCTATTGTTATACAGAGGGCAGTGGATAGTTGTTGCACAGATCTGCAAACGGGCAATGTCATTGCAAATAGGATTTGATGTTTTCTATTGAAACGGCGTACCTTCGCATTCACAGGTAATTGTTTATTTTGTAGTAGCTGTAATTGTGATTGTCAAAGAAGCACTTGATAGTGTGGTGGATAAATTTTTTGACATGCACGCTGAATATCTTGAGTGGTATCAAAGAAGAACTCACAACCAAATGTGAAACAAAGTTTCCGACCTTATCGCTGAGAAATTACTTGAAGGAAGAGCACAAGTTTGGTTCAGAGCGTATTTCTTTTGGTTGTTCAATTTTTAAGTGCCTTCTAAACGGATAGCACAACAGACGAAAGCACTGGCTGCTTGAACTCACCTTTGTAACAGCAAGCGCAATTGTCAATCTGTGATTGCAAAAACCATTGTGTAATCGACTGCAAAAGCAGCGAACACCTTGGGCACCGAAACCACAAACATCCTCTATATTGGCTCAACCCACCCCACTACCTATTTTCTTGTGAAACGGCATTGTGGCACTATAGGCCGGCGTTCTGTGCTGCCATAGGCGCCTACTTGTCATTTCAGAATGCTTCCTGATGTGTGTAATTGTGACCGATTTCGCTCCATTTTTTACCGTAGATAAGTCGAATTGTGATTTCTGAGCGGTCCCCGGAAGAAAATTTCTCAAAATATATTTCAACGCAGGAATTTGTGCAGGCGGATTTCTTGTTGAACTTTGGATTGCTTTGGGCGGCAACGTGGCACAATCGTTTGTAATTCGCACCAGTGAAGCCTTGTTCGTGGCATTCCGGAGTTGCTGTGATACCTGAAACGTTGGTCTGTCTGCGTCCAGTCCCCCCTAATCTCCGCGCACAATGATCAAGAAGGACGAAAGTTTGGCTGAGGGGCGTCGGCCTATTCGCTCGCAAGAAGGAAAAAATAAACCAAGTTTTATCCTCTACGAAAGAAGCGATTACTTGCAACTTAGAAGTGACCCTGTTCCGCAACCACTCAGATCGAGAATACGCGTGAACTACGGATCTCTCAACCAAGCGATGAACTAATAAGAAATAAGCACGTGGTTTCAATCCAAATGAACATGTCACTGGTATTGGAAGAGGCGCCCAGGAAATAAATCAAACTTACCGGTGGACGCAAGATGGCAGTCGATTGAGCGCAAAACCTACGACAGACACGCTAGAAAATCTGCGTGCGCACCTGTTCTATTGTTATACAGAGGGCAGTGGATAGTTGTTGCACAGATCTGCAAACGGGCAATGTCATTGCAAATAGGATTTGATGTTTTCTATTGAAACGGCGTACCTTCGCATTCACAGGTAATTGTTTATTTTGTAGTAGCTGTAATTGTGATTGTCAAAGAAGCACTTGATAGTGTGGTGGATAAATTTTTTGACATGCACGCTGAATATCTTGAGTGGTATCAAAGAAGAACTCACAACCAAATGTGAAACAAAGTTTCCGACCTTATCGCTGAGAAATTACTTGAAGGAAGAGCACAAGTTTGGTTCAGAGCGTATTTCTTTTGGTTGTTCAATTTTTAAGTGCCTTCTAAACGGATAGCACAACAGACGAAAGCACTGGCTGCTTGAACTCACCTTTGTAACAGCAAGCGCAATTGTCAATCTGTGATTGCAAAAACCATTGTGTAATCGACTGCAAAAGCAGCGAACACCTTGGGCACCGAAACCACAAACATCCTCTATATTGGCTCAACCCACCCCACTACCTCAAACTGACCATTTTGTGCACATAACCATGACCTGATGCTAAAGCAAATCAGGTTGTAATATACCAACAAAAATGATGTGCCCCAAGCGCATATGCGTCTAGGTGACACTGAGCTCCGACGGGCACCCTGAAAACAATCCCGTTGTTCATCGAAAAACCTTTGATGGTACATGTGACTGTGTAGGTTGCGTTTTCACTGCTGATCGGCACGTGACATCCATGCTAACCTAAATCATTCCGAAAGGTTTCGCCGAATCCTGGGAAATGCAATACGCCCTGAGGTAGAAATATATTTCGACACCTTAAATTTCAACGGTTACATCAGAATCAAAGTCTTCTCACCATTCAAACAGCGGCGAAATTGCCCAGTAAAATGACGACTTCTAGAAAATCTTTACTGGTATTAACGAGCAAACGTCAGGCTTTCGCTAACTCATAACAAAATACGAGAGTTATGGCGATAAATATTTACTGGGAAAGGTGTCCAGCTTCAAGCTACGAACTCTTGAGGAAATATCCAATGACAGACCGGGTTGGATCTTCCGTTCTTCCTGCGATAATGCGATGCGTCACAAAGCAGCTGACTGGCGGACGTTCTTAGATTTAACCAGCGGAATCGTGAAGACAAACAATTAAAAAACACAACCAAGCTTGAACCAAATACTGGAAGTGTTGTTTTAAATCTGTTGCTAAGTTTTCACGCAAAATCTGACAGATGAGTAAATTGGGAAAGGATGGCTCCAAAGATATTCTGCAGGTTTAAACAGGCATCGAAATGTTTTGATATTATTGTATATTTGAAAGCGCAATATGGGTAGATTGTAGAAGATACTAAGAAGTGTTACAAACTAGTGAACATTTGTAAAATGAGCCATTCTTAGTGTCCTTTCAAGTATCCGATGTGCAGACTATGTTCATTTTCACTATCGTGGAGATGGACAGGTTGAGCTGTAAAAATTCAAGTCGTTAAGTTCTCCAAACAGCGCCGAGTTTTCTAAATAATCTACTTTTGACTGTCTATATTCATGCCTTAGATGTACCATTTCCGGTGTGAGCGAATGTGGTGCGCTAATATTCAAGACTGTAACTTGTGGCTTATGTAGATTTGCATGCATTTCGGTATATGAACAATGCTAAAACATACAGTCAGATATGAATACACTGGGTTCCTTCACGAGCAGATGGAATATTTTGAATTAGCTGTGTTTTGAAGTGTTGAACGCCGGTCGAAAAAATAGTCCTCAGATATCCTATTGGTAACTGTCATGGTGCATCTGAACCGGGTGAACAAAATGCCCCGTCGCTGGTCGATCGGAATGATAGTAGCGGGTTGAAAACCAGACACGCCTTTTGGGTCTCCCTGCAAAGGTTCTTCAAACGCGATCCTAACTTGTAGATAATATAGATGAGATTCACTTATTTTTATATCCCGGTCAAAATGCCGCATAACAACCTCGCATAGCTGTCTCAGTTCGTGGAATCTGACGGAAAGTTCTTAAACGAGATGTGCATGTTACATATGACTATGCTGCGGTGTTATTCGGCCTCTTTGAAGCAGATAACTGACAGGCCCACTAGGTTGCTCTTTTCGTGGACTTTATTGGGCAAATTAGTGATTGAATTGTGATAACGTACCCTAGATTGTCAACTGTATCTTTAGTGCTAGCCTTGAATGCCAGACGCCAAAAACTAGACGCCCTTGAGTTTCATGCCTAAGAGAGGCGCCATTTTATTCTCCAAGATTGGCGTACACGTGTCAAAAACATAAGCAACGTTCGCTGCAATTCCTAGGCTGAAATAAAAAAAATCAATTTTTACGTTTATGTTGCGGAACATAATTCGAATTTTAGGTCGTGTCCGGCATTTGCAAACCTGTTCAAGCAAAATCCATGGAATGATACGGCAAGCTTGGACTAATCTACGTCATGTTGACCGTCTATATTGATTTTCTGACAATGGTGATTGAATAGTTCTTCCCTCAATAAAGGGAAGTTGCCTGGTACCTACGCGCATGGTGCGTAGATTTGAGCGGATGAATACACTTGGAGTGTGTGTCATCAATGTATACACCGATGGATGTTTCCAGGGTATCCTGTGTGTATTGCATTCGGATCATGAAACTGTTCTCACGAGTGTAGAAATCACGATTTTTCCGTTGCTGCTGGTTGGACATACGAGCCCACACCCCAATAGCGTTTATTCAACTCTTTTTTGCCAACACGCTTTTGTGCCCGAACTGAAGCACTGTAAGGCAGCAAACCGACATAATTACTTGAACCTTCAATCTATACCGTACGACACATTCATTCTCATTTACAGCACCTTCGCCGGTAATACTGGCGGCTGCTATTTTTACGAACCATGTTCTCGCACCTATAGTTGACCCCAAGAATTTCCATTAGTCGAAAGTTCAGTGGTTCCAAACAGTGCGACTCACCCCTTCACACGTTTTTCTCTCTCCTCTTCACAATGGAATTATTCACACCGCGTTCACCGACAATATGGGCAAACACTATCTTATGAACAATCTAATGCATGGCAGGACCGCTGGACTGAAACAAATCATTGTCATTACCGGATACATAACACTGGGGTTGTTATATGAGCTTACTTAATAAAACAACAAGTCACAAGGCACAACGTTCTATTTCTCAGAGGGGTACGGCCGGCATCTTAAACGCTATACCAGGACAAGGTCCACCGTTCACAGCCGGTTATACGAGAAAGAACACGTTTTAAAATTGCTGAAAGGGATGTAATTAATCTCATGGTTTAACTTTTGTGAGAAATCCATTGCATTCCATGGAAATCCGGTATCTCAATTTGCGCAGTGCGACTGAAGGGTTTCACAGCATCCCATTTCGGGTTTATTGAACGAAATTAGCTTTCGCCATGTTCACACCTTTCGATCGCAGATTATTTGCTACCATAGGGCATTGGTGTCTCGCAACAACAACAGTTTCGTGGGTTCACCAGTATGACGGATTTCGTCAACAACGCGTCTTTCTAACTAAGTGTTGTCAAAGGTCGTCCGGAGACTATGACCATTGCATTAGACAAAAGATTCTGTGCGGTCTTTCTACTCTTGTTGGAAGAGGGGAGATTGGGTGACAGGACTGCAGAAAATCCTTATAATTTTGTGGGTGATCAGACTTTGTTGAGTACAGTGGAATACCTGAATAAGAGTTTTCTTCTGCGGGCTAGTATCAATGAGGTCTATGATCTTCGGAAAAGTTTGCCGAATGGCGCTTTTCAAATAACACTACATAGTGTCTTGCGCTTTGAGTTGTAGCTCAGTATATATTTGCTTATATAAGCTTAGACAACTGCACTGGATCCATTTGACAACTGCGCGTGTATCAAATCAGGCACCCCGGATAATTATTGTTTTTGCTGCGGCAGTTGGTGATATTCATGGACTGGCGATTCCAGCTGTATGAGTTAAAATAACTTTTGTCTGTTACTTGAAAACCTTTATAGTTAAGGCTGCCCATGGGGTTCTACCAAGCCATTGCCGGGAATCCTTGACCCACTGTCTCATTTCACCTCATTTCTTACTTTCATTCACCTATTCCTTCATTATAAATTCTTATTTATCCCAGGTTCTCACCTAACGTGATGCAGATCAGACGGCTTATTAAAAAATCTTCAATCGTGCTGTTGTTACACTATGTTACTCAATGTTTTGAGACCCAACATAGAGGACTGCCCAAGTGCCGAGTTCTTCCATCGACATTCTACAGACTTCTTATCTGTGAAACCTCAATGTCTCTTTAAGACAATTTTTTGGAATAGCCTTCACCCATTTCTGAGATGATGGCCCTTCCGGTTCACAGGATTCCTTCTACCAAATCGTGTTTTCCGAGGAGGTTGACATGATGTCAAACAACATTCCTGGAAATGCACACGCTTATGGATATTACTTCCTTGGCGAATAAATGTACAAACCGCGAATAACCCTCTGCACTAGGTTAATGTATGAAAGCTTTCGCACATATTTAATTACCTTGGCTGGCACATCACAATGAGCTTTCTGGAGAATGTCAGTGGTGTTCAGTGCGAGAGATAGACGTTTGGAAGAGCGGAGCATGTGCGTGTGTGCTCAGTCCCCACAGGCCGAAACAGCTGATGTATGTCTGATCATGCGTAGCGCGTATGCGGCTTTTGCATCATTTTCAACTTCAAAAATCGGGTCTATTTCAGTGGCTAAGGTAAATCCGTTTTAAACGGTCTACGGAGTTTGCGTTTTGACAACCAACTTCCCGCTACTGGGTTGATCCTTATAGAATCTGAACGTGTAATTCAACTTTTGGCAATCGGTGGAAGTAAGGGCCGGGTGGGTCAATTTAAACGGTCTACGGAGTTTGCGTTTTGGCACACAACTTCCCGCTACTGGGTTGATCCTTATAGAATCTGAACGTGTAATTCAACTTTTGGCAATCGGTGGAAGTAAGGGCCGCTGTGGTGGGTCAAATAGCTGTGCATCAGCCAATATGTTCGTCAAACGTAACAACAGATAGACTGCCGCAGAACCGACAGCCAGCTGGCTTCTTGCAGTGTGCTCACCATAGGTACACGCTGCATACAAAATTGCAGATGGAAAGTTGCTCTATACCTACAAACAAGAACCTTGGTACTATGACGTGGCAACCTAATTGAAAGCGGTCGTTCTCTCGCTCCCACGGGTGGCCAAACGTAAACGTACTCAATCTGAATATTTAGAAGCTTGGCCATCCAAGTATCGTTACCAAGCGCGATTGTTTGCGTCTTGAATGTATTTTCCCTGATTGTTCAAGCTTCAACTCAATATTGACCCGTACGGTTTAGTTGTCTCGATACCCGCTAATTGAGGATTGTCTTCAATCACAATTTCGATTGTTTCTGGCTTTCCATTAACAAAGTCTCCTTGAAATAGACTTCCGGTTGAAGGAATTTCACCGAATACCAACTGCAATCAATGTATAGTGACTCGACCGGAATAATTGCAGTGTGTAGTTACCATTGAGTGATTTTCTGTTTGGTTGCGCACACAGTAGTGCTGGATCCATTTTGCTCATGAATTCCCGCCTACACGGATTCGACCAACCTTCGAACGTTGTCGATAGACCTCATTCCCTGCAAGGGTGAGTCATGCAGCGGGTACGGGTGTAGAATGTGTGTGTAGTTTGCTTGCACATAAGTCCTACATTCTCGCAGTTGTTACCCGTTCAATTTTCTGGGCGTTTTACCAGGAACCTGAGGCGTTGGAAGTTTTCGTTAAAGCGCCTGTTGTGAATTTCGCTTGGTATAAGTGCCACTTAAGCGCACAGAGTTTTTTACTCAGGTAATCGCTTTTCTACAATGGTTTTTAAAAAAGAACAAAGAACATTCGGACTATGCACTTGTTTACCTACATGGAGCGAAATATTACTCTGGCTGTAGCATCTCGTAGTAGCACTATTAAATATTATCATGAAAAAAGAAAACACGGACGTTTATTCCCATTAGATACGATAACGAGTGTGTGTTACCAGGTGTGGCATTTCATTTCCTGATTGTTGCATTTTCGAAAAAAGTCACATGAATTGCATTTTTAATTCCCATATCCCTCTGTTCGTATTATTGACTGTGGTGGAGGGACATTTTGTTTAGCGGCTTTATCCTTGTGATCTGCACTCACTGGGAACTACGGTTAAGCAAATGCGTGTCGCGGTATACTAACGAGGTAAACGCCAAAAGGTAGACAGGCGCTGGGGAAGCGCGCGTTAAATCTGTTTATTTTGGACGCAACACTGTCATCATACGTTTGCTGAAAACCCATAAACAGCTCACCGCCGGTCAAAGTAAGTTCCTAGCCTCAAGACTTTGTGTGACCTTCAATCCCACACACTTATGTCAACGAGGAACGGCATGAAACCCTCGATGTACATTGTCAGAAGATACACAGCTTCTCAGAAATATCAAGTTTAGGTTCACCTACTGCAAAGACATACATTTTCACTTTGACTTTTGAATACAGATATACGATTCAAAGTCTCGCTGGAACAAAGTCAATACGATGCCAGTTACTACGCGAAACCCGTTCGGAGACTCCGTCTGCTGTTCCCAACTGTGTGAGCGCATTGCGCTTATCGAAATAAGTCATGTTTGTCCTAGAAAACGCCGAAAATTACTCATGTGCACACAGTGTTGGAAGTAGGTGGCGCAAATGATCAGCCATTGAACAAGGTGATCAAAACGGCGCGTTATATCCTGGTTTAGTTAAAATTTGTACCACAGATCTATAAGATACTTGGTGGGCAGTTTTCCCCCACTATCGTCATACATGGTTAAGGCAAAGTGCAATTCACACGAGACGCAGAGTGTAAATTTCAGGCATATGAAGCTTCAAGTAAACCTGAACACGATGCCTCGCGCTTCGCTTCTATTTACGTTCTTGTACTGCATCAATCACCTTGCTTGGTTGGATGCCGTCGGTGTCCGCAATTGGTCATTCATATTTAACAACAACCGGTCGAAAAACTGGGTTGTCCACGTTGCTGGTACCAACAGTTGGCGAAATTATCACCGTCAAGTATATTTCCATTGTTTTTTTTTACAGTTTTGAGTCTGAAACGTTCATCAAAATCCCGCAAGAATGGGATTTCAAGGTGGAATTTTGAAATAATGGTACACTATCAGCTGTGTGCCACCTAATTTTCACCATGACTGTGACACTTCACTGGAGAAGGCGGTGGATAGAAGCCACAATTAATGGAAACACTAAAGGCACACACTGCGTAGCTTGTGTTGGTTTTCGTCAATATTTCCATGTCGTGCAGATGTATTTCGCTTTGGGCGGGTCGATTCACCGGTTATTACAGATGTGCATACCGTGATTCATGTTAGTAGGAAACCGACATCGTTATGTTAGGTGAAATCACTGACTGTGAGTGGAAGGTTTCTTTTAGATAAACAAAACAGTATTCCCACGGCCCCCGAACAGATCTATTCTATCGCTAATCAATGTGAAAAAATAACTTTATACTACTTGGTACGATGAAGCCATGCGAATTTGATTGAAAATATGGAGAGCCACTTTGATAAAGTTCCTTCGTTCATTCTTGACTCATTTTCATGTGAATCGCATGGAAAGTGTCACACGTTTGAAATCTACCTGTACTCATTTCTAAGATTCAGCTAGTAATTTTTTATTGCCCCTATGTTTTGCTGCTATCTTGTTATCTGTCCAGTGAAGAAACGAACGAGAATTTCAAATGTATTAGTATCGAAGTCAAGGGACGACGAGATGGTGGAGCTCCTGTACGCTTGCCGTTGTTTCGTCCAGAAGCTGTGTTCCACACTAGTCATTCAGGACTGGAATCCTGCTTCCTGGTCATGACTCCGTCTATAAAAAAGTTCTTCGTGAATTGACGTAAGTACAGGCAGGAATCATTGAGTTTACAACAGAAGCCGAGCCGAATTCATTGAAAATAGCAACACTTGCTCCCTGATCATGCAGACGAGAGCTGAAACACTGCTCCCTGATCATGCAGACGACAGCGAGCTGAAACACACAATGGTGCAGTACAGCAACCGTAGTGAGAATTTTAATCCTCATTACGAAGAAAGCGATGACGAATCCAGTGTAAAAACATGCTGTGCAA
>NW_008752544.1:23341-24380 GCF_000715545.1 Opisthorchis viverrini | reverse complement strand
GTGTTCATCTTCTACTCTGGGCATGGTTTGGTTTCCCGTATTTCCTTGTTGGCAAAAGAAACAAGTTTAGTAAATTTTGGTAACCACTATATTTTTTTCAATAGGAAGCTTGGAGAGGCTTCGATAAACATGTGTTGGCATAATCGATAATTCTTTATATAAGGTAGTGTATAGTCAAAGTGGCCTGAAATTCGAACAAAAAATGGAAAACAGGCTGCGAGGTTCGGAAGTCTATGTCAAAAGTGATATCCAAAGCAGTTCAAGTTTTGTAGGCTTCGTCTAATTGCTTTAAATTTTATCGACTACGTTTCGTTTCACTAAGATTAGGTCGCTCAACTCACATGATTTCTTGGTCGGTCCATTTAGAGTTCTGAGCAAACGTAGTTACCATAAACAAAGAACCTGGTCGTAAACGGTCACTCATGACAAACTAGTCAGCTAAATGCTTCCTGGTAAAACAGTATACTCCATTATACCTTTATAGAAACTGTGCGAATCATTGGTAGTACAAATATGTTTCCCTATATTCTGTATGAGGAACCAGTCTGTGTGGAAAACCCGGGAAGCAATGTGCAGCGGTTCCATCCTTATTGGAATTCATCAGCGGTGCGCTTAGAGATTGCAATATTAAACCATTCGGCCACGGGCAGCCAAATTACAGCCTGATTTGTCCGCACTTGATCAGGCCAAAACTCACCCATTATTCAATCAAGGGATCCACACCACTGATGACTGACCCCTCGAGTGACATTCTCAAATGAAAAACAATCCATTCGTCGTGTGAATTAGTGTCCCTTTGGATCTACTGACAGTCTGTTTGTATTGAGATCACACTTGAGAGTGTTCCGATCTTGGGAATCGCGCTGAATTTCGTGAATTTTTTGATTAGGGCTAAAATACTCTCCATAGATTGGCTAGTGGGACAAATGTTTGAAAACGGCGATGAAAATGACAATCGGAGGGACATGAAAACCAGTCGTTCTGACATTGTGACTGCTAGTTTATGCACTCTAATAATGGTCCATGAGCGCTCTTTTCA
>NW_008752544.1:22523-23067 GCF_000715545.1 Opisthorchis viverrini | reverse complement strand
AGCTTACCAACACGCAGGCGGGAACCGTGGAAATGCTGAGGTTGGGTTCGAAATCTTTAGTTCATCGGTTTATCTTTGCGCCATTTCCATCTCACGAGAATTTTTGTTCTCATGTTGCGACAGCTGAATGCCGTGTAGTTGAGCGAGATCCTCACCTAAATGTATTCAAAAAAAGTACAACAAATCGGTGATGTACGTGGAGGCTTACTTTCCTGGTTCTTTGTTTCGGAACATTCTTCCTCGAAATGTGGGAAGTAAGTAACTTAAATTTTTGGCTGGTAGTCTTGCAGATCCTGAGTGATAGCGCTCAGAATGTACTTCACATATGGTTAAAATACTGCACTTGCAAATACAACAAATCAAAGTTCCAGGCTTAGTTCATCCTCGTCTTCTATGTGATTTTTTTAAGGAAGTACTTTCGGCCTCTACTCAACAACGTTTCGCAGAGGATTGCACAGCGTTCAGCCTTAAGTGATTGTTATCGCTTCTGTTGATGATTTAGTTGCATATCGGTGGAGGCAATCATTGTGTAACCCGCACAATA
>NW_008752544.1:13889-15758 GCF_000715545.1 Opisthorchis viverrini | reverse complement strand
TGAATTGCTGCTGGTCACTATCGTGTTTTCCCATTCCCAGGAAACATGGGTTGTGTTTTCCCATCAACCAAGCCATCTATAAATCATACGGTTAAGAAACGGAAAGCATTCGGGCAAAACCGTCCGGATTCTCAGGCCTTGTGAACTCATCAAGACGCCTCCACAAATCTGACGCATTAATACAAGATAGATGCACAGTACGAACAAAAATAATCCATGTGGCCGACCCTGGTAGAACAGTTTCTGTATCGTCGGTCAACTCGAACACACTGCTCAAATTTCAATGTTTCATGTTTCAATGGGTTAAAACCT
Organism: Opisthorchis viverrini; assembly: GCF_000715545.1. Taxonomy (NCBI): domain Eukaryota; kingdom Metazoa; phylum Platyhelminthes; class Trematoda; order Opisthorchiida; family Opisthorchiidae; genus Opisthorchis; species Opisthorchis viverrini. Next base: position 15,446 of record NW_008752544.1, on the reverse strand, counting down.
CATCGGATACTCATTTGAGGATGTTAAGTAGGCGTTTTGGCGTTTTTTTTCTTTTACGACTTCGTCCATATGATTTTGTTGTATCATATTCACCAACTGGCTGATGTTCATGCGCGTGGTTCGGGACGGCACCAACACCATGCCATATGCATCTTGTCCAGAATCATTATCCATTTACCCGAAAGAAGATTTAGATAAAACCGATGTGCAGTACCGCACAGCAATCGGCACATCGGAGAGACTGACCACCAGGGGATGAAGAATAGATAATTATGAATTGACCAATATAACACCGTGCGACACAAAGGGCCGATTGACCACTCGGTTGATACAAAACACAATCTGTATGACTTTTGATGAAATGACCTGCTACCTACAAGAATGCGGAAAACGATTCAGCAACTCATTATAAATCTCACCTTTCTGGGTTACGTTAGAAAGTCGGACAACGTGATGCTCAAGTGCAACAAATTTGACAGCAAATCCTAGAGGAATCAACGCCACAATGAAGATCCGGTGTGACAGTTCATCCACACGTTCCACGGATGTCTATCTTGGGACTAACGCACCAAATCCATTCCGTAATTGAAGTCATCCTGCGTTTTACTACAGCTGTCAACCCACAGACGGCGCTGGAATGTAATTTAGACTACACTGTACAAACAATCCTAGAATGCACTGAACTAGATGATGTTTGGAGCTGGGTGGAGGCAGACCACTACATACAAGCAGCACGGAATTCGACGTCATTCGCTAAATTTTAAGGAATAAAGGAATTGACAATAAGCAAGCTTGGAATCATGTAATTTCCGTCCCGTTTACTTTTCATTTTGTGAATTTATATGAGCAGCAGTTGCACCATCTCCTTTTGTCGTAAGATGTGTGTTTCATCCGCGCAATCAATTGGCACTTTAGGCCATTCAAAACGTCAGAAATTGAGACGGCAGTCCGAATACCTAGGTTACACAGAATTGAACGATTGATTAAAGCAGTTTTTCCCAAACAACTGGTGGAACTCTTTAACTATACCACGTTTTTGTGTAAATGTCGGAGGGAACTAAATGGAATGATACCATTATATCAAATGGATTTGGTCACTCATGTACCAGGTGCCAGGAGGAACTCACCGATATGGAGACACAATATATTTGCTTATTTGGGTTCGAGTGCAAGTGTTACAACGGCTCCTTGCTATTTCACGGGCCTTTCGTGGCATTCAGACTGGCACACTGTTGTCGTTTTGTGAACAACATTAACATCGATAGTGTTTCTGTGAGATGCCTGAACGCTTATCATATTCGGTCGTGCTTCTGTGGCGTTCATTAAGACTCATTGGACTTTGCTGAGCTGGTTGAATTGATGATTGTCCCGGATGTTTTCTGGATTTCCTATTCAGATTTTGGTGGAGATTTAGGGTCATAGTGTGTTCCGAAAACCCTAGGGTTACCTTCAGGAATCGGTCATTCCTGATAGATAAAATTACTCTCATTTGCAAATTAACTAAGTATTATCGGGTGGCTCCACTGAACCCAAATAATTTTTTCGTGTATACTGGTC
>NW_008752544.1:9762-11644 GCF_000715545.1 Opisthorchis viverrini | reverse complement strand
TTGTATGTTTCGATGTGAATTCGGCATGTCCATTGTGCCAAAGTGGCAGTTATCAGTGAACACTACGCCTTCAGAACGGACACAGCTCACAGCAGATAAAAGAGCGGAAGTTATATAAGCATGACTGAGGCTCACCCACTTCGTTTTTTGACTCAGGGATTAGTAGTCAAGAAAAAAGATTAGCAATGAAATCTCCAATAACCCCAACAGAGACAAGATCGGAACCGCTGTCATTCCATATAAACAAGAGACATCCGAGGCCATTCGAAACAAGGGTAAAAAATAGTAATTTCCCAGAGAAGGAAAATTTTGCGCTCTACAATCAGGCAGTAAGAGGATTGGCTCCCGGCAAACAGTACCAGGGACTTAGTCTAAAAATTAAGGGTAACGAGTGCACCAATGTCTATATAAGACAGAGGGCCAAGGCTCTTCACATTAGAACCGGGAAGCGTAGTAGAATCAAACAGGCCACCATGAACGTAGACGAGTACCATGCGTTATTGAAGGGATCAACGATTGCGGAACACGCACTGGATACGGGACACAAAATTGACTTGTAAATGCTGAGGTTTTCAGGCGAGGACCGCGGTTCACGTCACACTGACCCAGGTGGGTAAATCGCTAGGCATTCCAGTCTTAACAGAATAAAAGGCTTGAAACTGGCAAGCCTGGGGAGAACGGTTTTGGATCAGTCAAGCTGACACGTGTTGGTGTGCGGTCATCAGATACAACAGTAATCATCATCTGAATTCTACCTGACCTCAACCCACCGGCTCAAATTAAATTCTCAGAGCAATCACAACCCGACAAAGACCAAGGAAGACCCACCAGTAGAATCCGAGGTGAATCATTACCCCAATGTGAAAGATTATTGAACCAAACCCGATCGGATATCATTTGAAACTCCTCTAATTAACCAAAGTAGGATTTTCACGAGCAAAGTAACCGACAAAAGCATTTCTTCACACTCAACGCTCACCTAGTGTGACGATATGGAGGATGCTCATTGATGGGTTCCCCGTCTTATAACCTAGCCAGTTTGACGACCAGCTAGCTTGGCCTGATGAAGCCTACGTGTCAGAAGCGAAGCGTTGCCCAAATAAAATCTAAGGATTGCTTACCAACCCCTTCTTAAACATATGAAATCTTTCTTGTGTTGGAATGCTTTCACGTTGACGCTGTTTCATACCATCTCACCGTGGAACGCAGTACTTGCTGAGAATTAAACGAATGATTAAGTTGTCAATTGGATGAATATTGTTCTGAAAAATAGGATTTTCATTCTTCCATTTTCTAAGCTGATAAGGGAATGAGGCCAAAATTAACTTTGTGCATTTTTTGGCTGTTGGCATAAACGTGAACATTGGTTGGATTACGTCCTCTCAGCATTCATTCTTGCATTCACTTCGCGAATGAGGGAATGATGCAAAAGTGACCTTTACGCGGTTTTGTTTCACTGGTAGCATAAAGTGGACTTTGGTAAGAACATGACCTCTCACCAATTAAACCTTGTCCATAGTCACAAATGTTGGTAATTCACGTCAGCACCGAAGTGGATCAAGTCACAGAATTTCGTCTACCGTTTCACAGCCGAACCACTGTATAATATATGGGGCAGGTGAAAAAGGATGCCATCAAATCGTACAAAGCTTACGTCAATTTAAGGGGAGGCTGGTGTATAAAAACAGCGTGATTCCACAAGTAAGCTTGGTTGCTAGGTTGCAACGTGGTGTTTAGGGGAAATAACTGTCCAAAAACGATAACGGGAGCGCCGGTACCTAATCAATGCCACATGAAAAATGTCAGCACATGCAAGGCTTTGCGATAACTTATCTGGCCCCATTCACCGACACAGTTGCAGAAATTTTCGGAAACTATATGA
>NW_008752544.1:4390-8893 GCF_000715545.1 Opisthorchis viverrini | reverse complement strand
AAAATATCGATTGCAAATGTTTCAGTAGGTACTGACATTCCGCGGTGAAAATGCTCCCTATGCTAATGACAGCGAAACGCCTGTAAACTAGGTGTCAGCCTGAGCACTCTTGGCATTCTTCATTTCCTTGTATCCTTGGCTAGGCGTATCGAAAGCGAACGACAAAGAAGCTATGAGTTTCGCCAGAAAGGAGCTAATATTGGGCATGATTCCTCCAAAGAAGTCATGGATATTTGGTTATTGGTTCATTTGTGGATCTTGGTTACAAGTGCGAACTGTGTTCGACATAAATCCATCGAATAAACGACGAAATAAAGTTTAACCTCGTCCGATTGGTGTCAACACATGATTGAACACACCGCGGCACGCCAGGTGGCCAACAAGTAAATCACAAAATATGCTCCGGCTAAAATACGAATTCCATCGTACGGCGCGTCCGTAGGCCCAAGGACTCAACAATGCACGAACTCCTATCTAGCATTTCTGGTGGCCAGTCAATACGTAACTTGGAGTCTCAGATATCCAGTGGTTCCTTAAATCAATGTTCCGTGATAATTTGCCCCGCTTTTGACATAATATCCGGCCAACGAGTCAACGGTTGCACTGGCTTTTTCGTGGAGAATGCAGATTCCCAGTCGCTGGCGGCGGATGTGAACGAGTTAGCTTTAGTCGTACGACAGTTGAGCATCGGGTTTAATGGCCCACCTTTGATATCTCTTATGTACTGAAGTGGTCTACCCCACAAAAACTCAGATATATAAGCCTTAAGGCAGATCAGGCGATCCCACCAGTTGGTATTGTGGTGCTGCTACAGGTCGAAAAATGCCTGAGTACACCTGGCTGGTGGAATCCGAATGATGGAAATCCCAAAACCTGGTTCGTACTCGACGGTGTGATGTATCGAATCAGGGGATGTTATGCATGCCGAGGCTTCTGATGTGCTGAAGCTTTTAAAGGAAAATTTTTGTGCCCATCTCTTTAGTACGGATGCGAAAAAATTTCATAGCCGTGTCTTGAATAGCCTAATGCATTTTATTGGAGTAAACCCTCCACTAGATCAGTCTATGTGATCGAAATCTAACTCCACTGACGGCTTTGTCGGTTCAAGGCGCGCTTCATTTTGCCTACCGAACAACGAGGAAAACTTTGAGTGGAGAACACCTAATCACTATTGCTATTGCCTTCATTTAGACCGGATATATCGCCAATCAATCCTTCAATCAATCCTCGAGTGACGACTTCTCACAAGAAAGTCATCTTACATAGCCATTCTTTCTCTGATATACTCATGAATTGCTGATGTAACGGTTACAGTACCAATGGGACAGTCATGAGATTACCATGCTCTCCTCCCGTAAATTCGATTGAAAATGGCGATCTTTGCAAAATCTGTGGACTCGCTTTTTTCAGTATAGTTCGACAAGACGCGTTTAAGGGAAGATGCACGTCAAATTTTCTAATTTAGACGCATATGAAAGCTTTGCTGTCCTGTTCAACAGTCTGTAACTGATCAGTTGGCATTATGTAATAAATTTCTCCGCAGGAAGGCCTGCTACATTTTATTTGGTGCGTTGTCCAGGATAAGGATCAAGATTCCGTGGCCACAACCCTTTGAAGATGACGTTTTCGGACCTTCCCGGACGACTTTGAGGAGGTCGCGGATGCCGACGGATTGGAGACCGACCAGGGGCCGGACGAAGGCAACCATAAATGCCGCCAGACGATATTCTTGGATGTTGGACTAGGCCTCCGCGAAGGAACAGCTTGAATTGGAAATCGGCAGGTCGGCCGACCTCCTGGAGGCTACGAGGCGGTTCAAGACAGCCAGGATTGTACCTGGATCTGACCCGGCCGCGTTCTTTGCCGACATTCAGCAGTCGTGGGATCGCGCTTTGCTGGGACTGGACGTGGACTCGCGCAACCAGTGGCTTTCCGACCAGTTCGTCCATGATGTGCAACCGGCGCCTGGTGCCCAATTGCAGTTGGCACGGGCAACTGACCAGTTGAGTGTGGAAGAGCTAGTGTGCGTGGCCCGAGAACTGCCCGAGGCAAGTGTGGCCGCATTGAAGTCGCAGGTGAAGGGAGATTTTTCACCAGTGGAGGAACTGTAGAACGGAATAGACTAACTCGTGGAACAGCTTATTACCGCGGAGACGGAACACGTTCGAACCAGCCGGTACTTACATGTATGGCACTTCTGGCCACTGGAACAATCAGTGTCCCCGTACTCGATCACCTGTAGCTGATAAAAAATTTTGAGCGCTATTCTTTTCCTGGATGAGTCGACATCAGCGCACTGACACAATCCGACATACAGGCCGTGAATGAGATAAACGGGAAGAAGGAGTTATGTTTGACTGACTCAGGTGTAGGCGTATCGTTGAAGCATAGAACGAACCAAGCTGAACGCAGTACGTGCGCTCTAGCCATGAGAGCAGTGGATGGATATCGATTCATGGATTCCCAGCGCAGTCTATACGCTTACGCGACAAGTTCGAACACCATGCGTTCTCGATCAGCCGAGCTAGAGAACGCACAATATTAAGAGCAGGTTTTCTCAAGGCAACAGTTTCCGTGATTGGCCTAAATCAACTAAAACTGGTGACAAGGTATGGCACAATCAAGCTTGGCGGATATCCAAGCACTGCCGTGAGTGCGTTGCGTGTCCGAAAGCTTCCGTCTTGTGGCGTACAGTCAGCACGTTCCGTGGTTAAGGAAAGTTCCTAATTGTTCACTTGGATGAGGATCCGTTTTGCTTCGCGCGTGGATTGAACAATAAATTACCCTGTCGTCAGAACTCTTTCTACCTTACGGCCTCCCGTCTGTTGCCGCTCCATCGGCTGGATGAAGTCAATAAACAGATTGAAGAGGTGTTAAAGAATGACAGAATCGAAGAAACCAACAGTGCGTACAACTCCCCGGTTGTGCTTGTATGCGAGGGGAACGGAAAATACCGGTCTTTCGTGGAATTCCGGCACTTGGATAAGTTGACCGTATATCCTGTTGTAGTTTTACCTTCGAATGCGGAGAGATGCGATCCCCCCTACATTCCCGACATTTCGTTGTGTTTGACTTGCACTCAGAATACTGGCGACAACCTAGAAAAGCTGAGGACGGAGAGAAAACGGCGCCAACGTTTGGGGTAGCCTAATATCAATTTTGACGAATGCCGTTTGGTTTTGCTGGGGCATCATTCACGTTTCGGCGCTTGGTGCTCCGCGTAACGTAGGGACTCTAGAATGTTGCGGTGTACGGAGACGATATCGTTGCAGCGATTCGACCATGCGTTCTCGATCAGCCGAGCTAGAGAACGCACAATATTAAGAGCAGGTTTTCTCAAGGCAACAGTTTCCGTGATTGGCCTAAATCAACTAAAACTGGTGACAAGGTATGGCACAATCAAGCTTGGCGGATATCCAAGCACTGCCGTGAGTGCGTTGCGTGTCCGAAAGCTTCCGTCTTGTGGCGTACAGTCAGCACGTTCCGTGGTTAAGGAAAGTTCCTAATTGTTCACTTGGATGAGGATCCGTTTTGCTTCGCGCGTGGATTGAACAATAAATTACCCTGTCGTCAGAACTCTTTCTACCTTACGGCCTCCCGTCTGTTGCCGCTCCATCGGCTGGATGAAGTCAATAAACAGATTGAAGAGGTGTTAAAGAATGACAGAATCGAAGAAACCAACAGTGCGTACAACTCCCCGGTTGTGCTTGTATGCGAGGGGAACGGAAAATACCGGTCTTTCGTGGAATTCCGGCACTTGGATAAGTTGACCGTATATCCTGTTGTAGTTTTACCTTCGAATGCGGAGAGATGCGATCCCCCCTACATTCCCGACATTTCGTTGTGTTTGACTTGCACTCAGAATACTGGCGACAACCTAGAAAAGTTGAGGACGGAGAGAAAACGGCGCCTACGTTTGGGGTAGCCCAATATCAATTTTGACGAATGCCGTTTGGTTTTGCTGGGGCATCATTCACGTTTCGGCGCTTGGTGCTCCGCGTAACGTAGGGACTCTAGAATGTTGCGGTGTACGGAGACGATATCGTTGTGTACAGCGATTCGGAAGCAGAACACGCAGTTCAATTTAGCGCTGTATTGAAGCAGATTCGGGAGGCTGGTCTTTGGATAACTGAGGCCAGGACACGGCACACGCGAAGTTCGGTGTTACCACTGGGTGATAAATTGGGTCACGGTAAAGTTAGCGCACTGCGGAAAAATTGCCCCAATTCAAAGCAGGCTTTACTGTGGATTCTTGGAGGAGCAACATACCAAAGCCGCACGGTTAATGACCTCAACACGATCACTGCGCCTCTGTTCGACTTGCTCGGGCAAAATCGGAAATTCCACTGGACTGGAGAAGCAAATGTGGCGTTTGAGCGTGTCATAGCGCGGATGTAGGGTCACCAACTGAACATCAAACTGCCCAGGGTCGGAGAAAAGTTCACTGTTGCGACGGACGCCGGTGATTGCGGGATCAGAGCAGCCCTGAAGCAGAGGAATGAG
>NW_008752544.1:0-3669 GCF_000715545.1 Opisthorchis viverrini | reverse complement strand
CGGTGCTTGTAAGCGTTGCCAACTAATAAACGCGGGTACGACAGGGGCAACTCATTCCACGGAACGTGTTCCTTTTTTCAGAAGTCGGCGAGTTGTGTGTCAGTTGACGTCATGGGCCCCTTTCCGGTGACAACCAGTGGGAATCAATACATCTTGCTAATGACAGAACACTTGTCGCGATGGATTGAGGCGGCAGGCGTCCCTAATCAGCGGGTGACGACAATCAGCGGAGTGGTAATGCATCACATCGTGGCCAAACATGGGGTGCCAAAAATGTTCCTATCACGGAACTTGCTTTGGGAGCGAAGAGTTTAGGAATCGTCTGCAGAAGCTGTGTATCAGACGGGTAAGTCGATACCATACCACCCTCAAAGAAATGGCCTAACCAAACGTATTAATCGCACGATCAAGGAGTAGCTGGCGGCCAAACAAGGTAAAAGGAAAGTGAACTTGACGATGGTGTTGGTAGCTTATCATGCTTTCATACAGCCAGCCACAGGCAAGCCCCCGTTTATGCTGAAGTACGGACGACATCCGTGGCCTCCAGTCAATCAGGAAATTGGGTTGTCCCCGGCAAGACACTTGTCTCCGGCGGAGCTACAAGAAGGAAGAAGGAGAGCCCGAGGAAATTTGACTGCCGTTCAGGAAAGGACCAGGCAGAATATGGCGAGTAGATGGGTCCAAAAGTTCCCCATATGCATGATTATCAAGTAAAAGCACCACCAGAATGCTGAAAAGAGTTGACTGGGGTCGCGGAAGCTAGGTGGCCGATGGCAAGGGTCGGTTGTCGTCACGGAATGCCGGGGGAACGTCTCTACCATTGAAGATGTTCAGGGATCGAAAACAGTGAACGAGATGCAGCTTCGCAAGTGGCATGATAAATCCGAAGAGCGGCTGAGTAGACCCGCTAACGAATCCGACCTGACGGAGATAAATGAAGGTCGATGGCATGTGCACGAGCTTAAATTGGTGGAGGTGTGTAACGGTAATACTACCGTTAAGGAGGCACGCGGTTAGTACGTGTTGTTCGTAGGCTTTTGCTTTACGTCTTTTGAACAGAGAAGAGGAATGATTAGAGTCAATGAATCTTAAGGAAGGTTCAAGAAGATGGGTGTCCAGTTTTTGTAAGTAAGATACAAATTAGAGTTTTGCTTCTCTGTTCAATGGTCTGTAACCCTTTAGTTGGCGTTTCTTAATAAATAACTCCGCAGCGAAGACCTTCTTCCTCTCACTAGTAGTGATACTGGTAGTAAAATGCATTGGATTACTTACTCTTCTGCAAAAACCGCGATCCAAATATCCTTTTATCTCGGACGTTTGCATTTGGTTCACGCTATATTGATTTCCTGCTTGTTCGTCAGATTTTATTCGGAAGTTTTCGTTTCCTCGGAGCAATCAGTAAATATATCATGGCTTCACAATGTTAGTTATCAGTCCTATGGCTTTGACAAAGGTATCGATCCATGTATAAAACAAGAAGGGCGAAACCGCTCGTGGGCTGTCGAAGAATTTTCAGCAACCTTTTGAGTAGTTTCTACGATCATGTAATGTTAACCAAAGGTTCAGGACGGTTCAGGAATTATTTTATTGGTCTACATACTGAAGCTCATGTGGCATTGTTCAATGGTACTAGTCTGATTTACTTTGCCCTCGATGCAATCAACGCCGGTGGGTTTTACAAAATATCAGCGCAATTTAAAAAACAGATGTTTTGACACTGTGATATTTGTAAGCACATTCAGGATTTACAACAAACAAAGTGTCTTCCTCATCATTAGGAAAGTTCGAATCGGGAAGTATATTCGAGTAATGTGTGAACTTTAGGGCGTGTAACAAAAAACGCCATTAAGGAAGTTCGCCAAAATGAGAATCAGCAGAACATTTGTTCTAGATCTAAAATCGTTCTGGTTTGTGCCGCACATTCCGTCATCCGGGTAGTGGGTCCTGTTTATTTCCGGAGGTTGGACTGACTAATGCTGCATTTTTAATAGCCAGATGAGCGAAACATCACAAGGTCCACCAATCTGTCATCGAATGAATCGAATGTACTCCACAACTCAAGTCTAACTGCTTAAAGTTTGTCGTTTCACTGAATGTGCACCTTGCCATTAGCAAACAACAATTGCCTATGGCAACCATTTTCGCATTTCTTGAAGCAGCAATGTGCGTGAGTGCTCCTCCAGATGAGGCACTTTACGAAGAACGTTTTACTAGGAGAACCGGCTTCAGACTTAACGGAACTGCATAACAGCCAATGGAAAACTGTTTTTCGTTAAGACAGATTTCATTCGTTGTTCTTCACTCGTGCTCGACAGATGCATTGTATTCTTAGTCTCACTTTTTCGATCCGATTTTACGTGACGGTGATCAGTTGATCAGCCGGCTCGCACGCTCAGTGACTTTTTCCTGATTTGGTCCAGCTCACCGGGCTATCAATCGGCTATTCAGACGGGGGGTAACGATAATAAGAAGGTATTAAGGGAATGTGGTGCACAACACTTTTGAATGCACGTTTGATCGTTGGTGTGTATGTATGTATGTATAGACTATACATGAATTCGGCTTACTGCAATTCACGTAGTTTGCGTCAGAAGAGCTTCGGCACAGAAGAATCGGCGAAATGTGAACCAGACCGAGTTACCGACTTAAGGATTTCACCACGAACTACTACTGAATGGTACTCATGAGTATTGTTGGTAAGGTGGCGTCCTCGGAAAAGTGAAATGGAAATTTCGTCATGTGAATGAAGAAACGCTATGCTGAATACCCGAGAAGCTGCATCAACTTTAATGGATAATATACAGACCAATCCAGGGATTCCCGTGCGGGGAATTTCGGCCACAAGCGGCTAATCAGTAGTGACCAGCCTGCACCTGGACAGAATATATCGCCACTTACCCCTAATTGGAGGGATTTATACAACGCGTTCATACATGTTAACTAGCACTTTTGATAATTCATAGTTGAAGGGGGGTAGGTCATATCTCCGCGGGTGAGTTAATCACAAAACTTCTCGGTCGCGGAATTCAATCCGCCAACTGAAAAGCGGTTAGTTTAAGATTTCCAAAGGCTGCTTCACTTTCCAGTTGGGATTGGCTTCACTTGTAGGACTAAATCTCTATTCAACCTTCATTCTACCTGTGAAAAATCAAAGTTATGCTTTATTGGTAGAATAGTTCGTGCAAGTAATAAATAGCCAGTGACAAAATGCTCAGCAAAATTTTAAAAATGTTCGCATGTGCCACAATTATGATATATTATGTTTTGGGCGATTCTGGTCCCAGCTGCGGTATACAGTTTTGCGCGATGCGGTAGGTTGTCGTATGCTATCCGGTGAACCTGAGAGCGAATTCTCCTGCTAATGATTTCATTAAATTATTTCGGTGGCAACACAAAGGGTACTATTGTCATTCCGATGTTCAAACCGTGATTATTTGAAAACAACGTGATATAATGAACTAAAAACAAAATATTTAATTCACGTATATTACCGCATCAAATGCTCTGCTACAAAAACGGCAGCCGTGAAATTAGGTTCGCTTCCGCCGTTAGTTTTGAACTTTTGTCGTGGGATAACGAATAGACCACAAAAATACGATTGACGTTGAAATTTGGTGTGTCACACGCATTACGTTGATGGTATACAAACATATTGCTTAATGACCACGT
>NW_008752543.1:23899-24459 GCF_000715545.1 Opisthorchis viverrini | reverse complement strand
CCGCATCGTGCAATCCTCAGAACACGTGTATATGTGTTTGCCTTTCAAAGGACATCACTCACTAAGAGCAAGTCAGCTTTGATCAAAAGTTTCTGATCATGAAGATAAGGCTTGTTTGTTTGAATCATCGATAGGGTTACATTTCAGTCTTACTAGCGGCAGTTGTTTGACAAGTCTGCCCCATAAGTCACTCATGGTTTGCTCGCCCCTGTCGTGGTGTATACAACAGCCCAACAGCACCGCGTCTCTCACAATTAATGGTTGCGCCTCTTCCAAAGAGTTCTCACATTCATCAGTCAATCGCAAGACAGCAGGAGCCCGAGCTAATTATCGACGATCTTGTTACACAGTCCGACACTGAGATTCGTGATTTTCAATGAAGCGATGCTACTGAAAACCAGACTGCTGGGTCCCCATGCACATTTTTGACTAGAAACCCATTCGGGAACCAATTCGCAACCATCCGCTAGGAATAGCGCTCTGTTTTCTCGAAAAACACCTGTTGATTCTAACGAGCAACAACTGAATCCAGTTAAATCTGTTGGTTATGGGATTCTTCT
>NW_008752543.1:10685-11809 GCF_000715545.1 Opisthorchis viverrini | reverse complement strand
ACCCTTGTGAATGGAACCAGTTGAAGAGCGCCAAGATGTGCCTTGTTGGTCATGAGCTGTCATACAGTTCTCAGCAACAGTATAAGTAATGTCTTCGTGAGGTAGGACATTGTTTACGGTGTACCTCACTAAGTCTCTGTGATAAAAGGGCATGTTTTGTGCCCACGAGTGTCGACGCGGACCGTCAATTCGCACTTTTATGATGAAATAGGCTCAAAGGAAGCAAAAAAGCCCACCGGTATTGGTGATGACTACCAAAAGAAAATGGGACGTTTTTCAACTGATGAATGATCCGAGATCTGGCTAGCCTGTCATCGGAATGATAGAAGGATACCTGGCCTTTGATGAACAATCAAATCTGTGGACAAATCTGTGTAACAAAAATGATCAGCCGTCCTCGTCTGATCCTTTTCCAGCTAGAATAACGACTGTATGATATTAATTATTTTATTTATATTAATTATTTTAATTATATTTTATCGCTCAGCTGTAGCACTCTTTCGGTGCCTACCCGAGGGAAGCGCCAGGGCTGGGATACTGCCAGGTTGCCCAAGTCTAGACAGGGGAAGTCAAGAGGCAGAGGTCGGGTTCGAACCACGGACCTTCCGGTCAGTAAATTCGCGCTCTAACCACTTGGGCCACCTCGCTCCTGAGCGGTATAAGTATGAAACATGCTCCAAACCCAATTAGTTAACCGATTCTGATTGATTCATCTTTTAGATGACAGATGATAAGTTATCCTACGGTGAATCTTGCCACATGCGACAGAGTATCTCGGGTTTTTCTACGAATGACAAAATCCACCTAACTTACCCAGGCTGGTCAGGAGCGGAAAAAACATTAAGAAACGCGAAGGTTAATGCGTAAAATATGGATTAATCGGAATTTATCAGGTGTGTGAATTGTCTAAAATAAACTCTCCCTTCGTTGTGTCTGAACAAATCAGATTTCCTGGGCCTGCGCGTTGTCAGTTGTCTTTAAAAAGGAGAGAGATTCTGACCAAAGAATCATGCTAAGCACATGTTCTGAGATTTGTTTTACCATTATTCTCGTATACATTAAGCCAAAATTGGCATACGAGAGAGCAAATGCTCACATTTGTTTGATCCTGTGAACCTAGAGAA
>NW_008752543.1:4181-6116 GCF_000715545.1 Opisthorchis viverrini | reverse complement strand
AGTGATGCTAACTGACCGAACTGCTGGTACCTTCGAACCTATCCAGATATTGGTGAACTGCAAGTAACTCTTGGCTCCCAACAACAGTTTAAAAAACTTTCGATCGTCGATTCTCTGTAGAATAACGTGGAAGGCGTGGTGTTTGAGTAAGTGACAAATAGTTTGGTTGATCCTTCATCAGTTGTGACAACATAGCCACTGAGCGAAAGTAATGTTTCTTTACCTTAATACTGTTGCATGTAAGGCAAGAATGGAAGCATCAAAGCTAAAACGCTACTGAATTTATGCTTTTGATACTGTTTTGGTGAAATTCGACTGGAATTCGCTAAAAAAATTGATTAATATTAACGCTTTTGTTCATTTATTAAATTCTGATTTTACTCGATTAGTCATGTTTTGGGGGAATATTCATCATCATTCACCTGGATAGAATGACCAGAACAAATGGTTTTCAGTGATTAAAGGACTAAATTAGGTCAAATCTGGGTGAAACACACTACGAGAATTTGGTTGGTTGATAGGAAGGCCACCAGGCTTTTCGCTTCTGACTGGGTAATATATGGATTTGGTGGGTACACAACTGTAGTGTCTTTCTAAGTCCCAAGAGAACAGAATCGGATAAAGCATCTAAACCACTGCCAGATTATACATAACTCAGAGAAAGAATAAACTTCAGTTGATAAGTGAAGATTCAATCTGAAAACAGCTCACCCGAGAAGCCAATCAGTACGTTTGATCACGTGATGTTGGTCCTGCGGCCGAACGATGACTACCATTATATTTTGTGCAAGTGTCATGCAATCGTTATGTTGATCAGCCATTTGTAGACAAACGACTTCGAAGTTGCCATGCCGGGACTGGTGGAATTTCGTGAGGTGAACACTTCTGATGAGGATAAACAGTTGTGCAGTACTATTCGGCTTTTCAGCGTAGATGGACTCCATTTACGGAACGAACTCCACCTTGAAACTCCACATTTACCCTACACTACCAACAATCACCCCTCAGGTTTGATAAATGACGTTTAGGTACCAATGACAAGTTACATGTGCAGGTATAGTCATTTGTTTCCTTCAACTGACAATTTATGTGAACCTGAATACGCGGTAACCCAAAGCGTCCAAATAGTTACCCACGATAATCAGTTTTCAAGCAGAAGGCACTAAAAATCCCATGTTCCCACGAAATATATTTTGGTCGTCGTGATTGGTTACAGGCAATGCGGTAAACACAGTATAATGCAATTGAAACTTTTCACTAACAGAGTAAATGAGAGCACGTTTCCCCCTGAGAAAACCAATTTTGCGGAAATATAAGTGAATAAACTTTGATAGGTGATGAAATTTGTGGGTGTCGTAAACATCGGGGTTCATCAGTACGTGTTCTTCAAGAGGAATGTGTTCAAAAGTTTGGGAAGGAAAAGTTTGGTAAGTTAGAATGACCAAAGTACCGGCTGTATTGAACGGATACTCCTTCCATAAATACTTGCGAACGGTATTCTTGTATGACTAATTTGTTTTGCGTCTATAGAGAATTGAAACTCCCCCCCACCCGAGAGTACGCTTACCGGTGTTAAACTATGGCTGACAAATGTCACATAAAAGTGATTTGTCACTACTTATCTTAGGTGTGAAGTATGGAATGCTTTACTAAAATGTTGCTAAAAACTGGAAATGCTTCTGAAGAACAAAGACAGAATTAACATTTCATGGGCTTAGTTGTGTGAATGATAATGCTCACCTGAGCCAAAGTGGCTACATGTACAACAGCATCGTCCAGACCACGTCAGTTATTGGCGCTAGATTTCATCAAACTCCGTACAGCGCTAATCGCTGAAGTCCGGACGTCGCTTTTAACTGAGGGCTAATCGCATTGCTGTTTCCCCACTCGTCCAAACGATTAAGGGTTCAACGACGGGCTGGATGCTTGCGAGTT
>NW_008752543.1:0-1361 GCF_000715545.1 Opisthorchis viverrini | reverse complement strand
GCTGTGCGATCCATTCATGCTCCATTCTGGCGCGGTGATCCTTGCGCTAATCAGAGCCCACCAGTAGTACGTGTCGTTGAATGTTTGAAGATTTTCAACTATTCAGAGCGACATCTGAGTGCTGCTTAGCAGGTTCTAGCCGAGAAATTGCAACATGCTTGCCTCGCATATCAGACGTCCGCAGACTAAAAAAGACAAGAAGCTCTGCTCTAAGGTGGAATGTTTTTGTAGTGTTCCCATCGTCTGGTGTGCACCTGGAAGTGTATTTGCACCAGACTTGGAAGGGATATGAATTCAAACAAACTCGGCTGCCGAAGTTTATAAGTCGGCATGGAATGCATAAAATTTGGACAAGATTCCTCTGCCGCTTGAGAATGACAGCCAAGTAAGGGTCTACCACAAATGAGAACTCGTGTTTGCGGGACAGTAGCAGTTGCAAATATCTAGAAAGGAACATCGGAGTCGAACAACTACTGATTCTGGGACTCTGCCGCAAAGATGTACTGCTGAACACGCCAGCTTAACACACGAATGTTGGGAATGGCTGAAGTAAGACGTAGATACCACAGTTTGCCATTCTATGACACACCCAAAACAAAAAATTGCACCAAATACCCCGAAAGAGGTGACTGTGTGAATGTAGCTTCCGTCCATATTTGGGCCAATCTATTCACTATCTATTTGACTCGTTGTAACA
Organism: Opisthorchis viverrini; assembly: GCF_000715545.1. Lineage (NCBI taxonomy): Eukaryota > Metazoa > Platyhelminthes > Trematoda > Opisthorchiida > Opisthorchiidae > Opisthorchis > Opisthorchis viverrini. Next base: position 664 of record NW_008752543.1, on the reverse strand, counting down.
GACAGCTGTTTGTGTACACAGTCTTTACCAAGTCTCTAAGCAGTACTGATGCACCAACCGCGATAGTGATCCAGATAGCATTCTTGGTGCTGATAGTGACGAGGGCACAAAATTGATGGAAATAATGTTTATCTTGTTAGCCAAATCATCCAGCTTGGCGTTTGTTTTCCAATTTGATTTCTCTGCAGGTTGGGTTATTCTGACTTGTTATCTCCCAGCGATGATATGGAAACTTTCAGTTCAGAAAAACGGGTCATTTTTTGAATGACGTGGCTTGTGGACATACCATCAGTAATTTATTTCGAACAAGCACAAGCCGGACAACTTGGTTCAACAGTAGAAAAACTCCAGTGAACTCGTACAACCGTTGGAAAGCTTTTGTCAAGGACTTAAGCAGAATCCAAGACAAATTTATTGGCATTAAAGTTTCTGTTGCTAGCTCCATCCATATTTGCTGTTTAGCAAATAGTTTCTCAGGCATTGAAAATATTGATGGTTGTTTATGGTCACTTGCACTACTCACCAGGCGGTTCACATGATTCGTTGAAAAGAGTCAGTCATGTTCACCATAGCGGTTCAATTTTCGGAAAGAAGAAATGTGATATCAAGCAAGGTCACAAGGATATGGAGAAGGTGCAAGTATTTTTGGATGAAATGACCAAAG
>NW_008752542.1:22843-24601 GCF_000715545.1 Opisthorchis viverrini | reverse complement strand
ATATGATCCAGGAGGATATTGGCGAAGGATATCGCTGACCCGCAATCTTGTGAATTTTCAATCCGTATTCGACACCGAAATTGGGAAGGTGACCATAAAGATATAACACATCTTGTGTCGAGGCGACCAGACGTTTTTCTACAAAGGTGGTCAATTAAATTGGATATTCGCTGGAATATTCGCTGACAAAATCTCTCAGTTTTACGGGCTACCAATCTCAATGTCCGGTCATTTGGGCAAATCGCTCAAACGACCAGACTTCTTGATTCTAGTAGAAGCAAAATCAGCGGAGGGTACCTGCAGTTCGAAATAGCAGAGACACATTTTCTTGCAAGTGTTAACTGAAATGCACCGGTATGTTTGAGCGCAGTGAGTTCTCTTTGGGAAAGCAACGGGTGCGTCATAGGAACAACAGCGGTGTGCGCAATTATGCTGCTGTACCATCTCTCTGAAGCTTTACTGAAGTATTCTTGGACCACTTTTGTTTCCAATAATTAACAACAATTTTTTCTGAAGAAACCATGAAACTTTCCGTTTTATTGAGCCGTGCACTACTTCAGTCTGATTCTTTAAAAAAGTAGCGGGAATGGGTGCGCCGTTTATTTTGATCCCCACAAGGTTCCCTATAAATTTGTGCATTCACGAATTGTAGCATGTCCATTCATTCCCGCGAAGGCGCACCTTGAGATCTTCTACTAGGCGAGTAGGCCATGTTACTCATATGCGTTTTTACACACATCATTAATATCCGAAATGAAATCAGCGGCGGAGTTTATCCATGCCATGATTTATCACATGATGGTGCTCCAAATGTTCAACGTGCCACAATTTTCATCACCGATGAAACAGTGATAAAACGAAAAACGTTACAGATAAGCCCGCCAAATCACATTAGCGTGGTATCTTGACAGACATTACAATGACCTTGGATCACATTTGACCGATTTTCAGGGTTATAACATTCCCCTCTTTCTACCCGCCGTCTTAGTGAAGTGCACATTGTTTTTGTGGTGACTGGAGATTGCATTTGAGCTTACACAACTGTAGATGGCTAGCAAGAGTACATCATCGGAACGATACTGTTTTGCTGCATTCTATGAGGACAAAAATCCTCAGTAAGGATTATGGGGTAAAACATTTTCTGCCCAAATCATATCTGCTGAAAAATGAATCACGTTCTATAAATAAAGAGTGAACAACTTCAGCAGGCTACTGACAAGTCGCCCAAGATCTAGTATACCGCTATTTCAACGTTTACAAGGTTTGAAAAACAATCAGGACAAGTTTAATCTCAGTGAGCCACATATGTACCAAAAAAAGGTTGAAACTTGATGGGACTTCTTGGCTTCATGTTGCATAATGAATTCCATATGAGTCCACAAGCTTTAGCACAATCCAATATCGATTTCTTTTGATGCTAGCCATCCAACAATTCGAACATAAGCTGACGTAAAAATCTAATGATTCGAGACTTCATATTTGTGAATAAATATTTGTCAAAGCGTAACGTGCGAATTTTTTTAACGGAACTCCCTAGGCTATGTTTTGTGCTCCTGCAAATCGATCACCCTCTTTCGATAGATATCTACAAACAAAATCAATATGATGCATGCATGTCCCAATATACAAGATATAGTTGAAATGTTCATTGCATGAACCACTATTGCAATTCACTGTTAAATGATCTGTTTGCGGACGTGTCGGTGAACCCTCACATGTGACACATTTTTCTGACAGGCATAGGATGGTTTTATCTCT
>NW_008752542.1:0-3360 GCF_000715545.1 Opisthorchis viverrini | reverse complement strand
ATTGGGTCTACTCGTCTACTTGGAATTCTGGACACCCACTTTTAAATTTGCTCAGACTCAGCTGCTCTTTCCGTTTAAACCAGGATAAAATATTAAATCTTACACCAGTTTACGGAATTTGCATTCATTTATTGCTTTGAAGAGGTGAGTTTTAGATAGAAAACCTGACGGTGTGTGGCACTGCGCCGCCGTCAGAGAACACGGGTTCTCTAGCTAAATTGTAACATTCAGCCTATTGATTTTGTATAGAGGGGGGAAATGTCGGCGGCTTAGGTAGCGTAGATGGTCATTGGCTCATTCGTTGAGCTGCGCAATTTGATTGCAAAAATTTCATGACCACCCACCTCTACTCACTACTACGTTCCCCAATAACGCATTGATGATGTCACCTCGATTGGTGACGAAACGTTTGCGATCGAATTGCCCATCTCAGGGAAAAAGCCAACGACCATTAGCCCACTGTTTCTTGGCCTCTCCCGGTAAACATAATCTCTCGCACAATGCCAACTCAACCATCATTTTTTAAAAATTTTATTGAATGCTAACAAAAGAGGCAATCACCATGCTAGTCATGTCACACTCAGTTGCTGAGGATATAAATTCTGACCAAAACCTGTGAGCCAACAAACGAAATCATCCAGCCTATTAGCCAGTCCAGCATCTACAAAGTGCCCCTGATTGTTGTTTCGCCCCCGGTCGTAGGCGAGCCAGTATTCAGTCACGAATAATAGCCTGCTAAGTTTATGGCTACGGGTAGCACGCGTGTGTTTACAAGTTGCTGACAAATACTGCAGACTGCTTTATCCTGAGAAACGCCGGATTCCTCGCAAGAAAGCAATTTATTTCTAGTTTTGGTTTATTACAACATGTGGGTTTCTTGGGGGAAAGACCCAACAAAGCTAATGATTTCCGAGCGTGGTATTTGGCTAGACCGGTCCCTCCTAAAGGTACTCTTCCCGAAATATTTGCGATTAACCAGAACAGACTGACAGAAGTAAACTCAGAAAAAGACGTACAAGGTGACCACATTCCTCCCACGTGATTGAAGTGCACAAGGAATGGCCTAATTTCAAAAGAATATCCGGGTTTGCCAAATCAACAACCACGTAATAAATCGGGACATTGTACTGAATCCTAGGCCGTGATATGGATGGATCGAGCTTAAAAGCTTAACAGCGCTTAATCAAAAGTGGTTAGTTCAAGGTGCCCGAGATAAAAATACGAATGATGGATGCACGCAAGAACTTTTACACTAGATCCAAACAAGGGCACCTATTTCAAATAAACACGGCGGTTGGTTCGATTTGCTTCTGTGTATTTCACTGATTTTACGCTTTGCCGCCAGGTCGTCATAGACTGAATACAGTACTGCGCGTTTGTTTTGATTTACTGCACTCTTCTCACTTTTTATACCGCCCTGATTAAATGTTCTAGGACAAGAAGCTGTTTTTATTTCCAAGTGCTGTTCTTTTTTGTTTAATACAAACAAGAGGATCCGTTAATGAGCGCCATCAAATTATTTGGTCCGACTGATATTAAGCCGACAGGAGATTGCAATCACACTGAAAAGTGAGCCTTCTCTGCTGCCAACGTCCTCCGCAATTCGACGGGAACTTCGTTCTAGCAAGCTAACTAAACCAGCCCTGGTTTACATTCTTATCTGAATTCTATATAAGAAAGGCGCCGACCGCTGGTGAAATCCGTCGCTAATTTGATCAGTAATTGTCGATTACACACGGGTATTCCTCCGGCTTGACTTCGACGTTGTCCTATCGATTTTCACCAATTTCGCATGCAATGCAACATATAACATTCAGTGTACCGCAATTTTCCGATCATTTTTTCAAGACGCATCGGCAGGACTTAATCTATTTTGTGCACGGGAAGCCCGATTGCCTTGGACAGATTTTATATATATGTGATCCTGTGGATTATATCTTGTCGGGCTTTGTTCACATTGCTAAAACAAGCCTAACCGGATATCTGGATGGACTACTGCGATTCCCTGTATGCGGTACAGTCCCATATTATCTGGTGTCAAATTTAAGATCAAAGCACACGTTTTACGAGACGGAAATTGATCGCTCCTTAATTGCTGTCAGGCTACATCTGATAAAGTCAAACTTTGAAGCGGGCGTTGATGAAGCTTCCTGGTGGCTTTGAAAGGCATCTTGATAAATTCAAACTAGCAGGTGGGCCTGAATCTGCATTTCTCTTACCAGGGAAGTATGACCACTCACGCTTAATGTGCATTGACACCAACGGAACGCCCTGGATATTTTTCTACTGAATGAATATTTGTTTCTCTTTAACATCATTTGATTTACATTTGAGAAAAGGTTTTCGGAGAACTGGGGAACGAAGGTTTAGTTTCCGCGTACATTCACGGCCCAGAAAATTTATCAAACATCTTGCCGTGCCACTGGTATTTAGCACTTCAATCGCGGTTTCACCATGTTTGATTGTAAACATCCTGGAATTACTGCTGTTCTGGCTTCGGATTGTCCCCCTCATGCCACACCTCATCATCTTGATTTCTGCCAAATTAATGTTAATTGGTTCAAACTAACCAACTTATCGTACACCAGGAATGTCTTCAGGTATACGTCATCGCCTAATCAGGGCTGTGAATTTTCAAAGTCAGTGATCAAACATTTCTGTGCACTCAAAACTAATGCAGAATTATTATCATGGTTAGGAATAGCTGTTGGAGGATTCACTAAATTGTGTGAATAATAACCTGCTATGAGTGGTTGAAATGCCACAAAATCGCAATGCGGATCTATGAAATTCGCTTTTTAGATTAGCATATTTCTGCTCGAAAACCAATTTGCTGGATGTTCGACCCTACAGCAGATCACACCACAGTATCACGATTGCTCTGGCTGACGTTTAATTGCAAGCACAGTGAAAAGCATCTGAAAAAAATGGATGTGCCAAAGATAATTGTTCCAGGTAGTGGGAGTACAAATTCCTAATATCGTTCACCATTATTGTATTTGGCACCAACATGCCGCTGAAAAATTACACCTATCTACGTGTACACTAATAAAATGATGAGAATCTTTTTCACAATCCAGCGTAGAAAAGTATTCATGCATGCCATGGTTCATCTTCAGAAAGACAGGCCTGAAGCGATCGGGACCCTATGATACCGCTTGCTGAATCCTTAGTGAACAGCATAACAGCATGGATTGGAGATAAGAATAGACACTAGTTAGCTGCTCAGTGCTGCATTTTTCATACAGCGCTCGTCCTTTAATTTGCTGGAACAACCCTCATCTGATATCCTCGGGACAGGCCCAGTGAGAGTCCACATGCTCATGAGAGAAGAATTCCAAGTAGACGAGTAGACCCAAT
>NW_008752541.1:9355-24721 GCF_000715545.1 Opisthorchis viverrini | reverse complement strand
ATGATGATGATGATGATGATGATGTTCGTCAGACCTCCAACCTGGTATGAGAGACTCTGTGAGTAGAAAAATAGTTCATCTGTAGCAACCTTTAAATGCCTAACTGTCATGCTACCCGAAGGTTGAACGATGGCTGGGATACTGCCAGGTTGCCCAAAGCTACACAGGAGAAATCGAGAAGCGGAGGTCGGGTTCGAATTATGGACCTTCCGGTCAGTAAATTCGCGCCCTGATCACTTGGGCCATCTCGCTTCTGTTACGGGGACACTCCCTAGCATAGCTCAATGGATCGCCGAGGTGCGCAAACCGTCACACCACAGTAAGGTTCAGTCTCTCCGTAACAGACATCGATGGTTAAGTGTCCGAAGATGTCTCACATCCTCCGCCAGAAGTGGCCAAGTCTCACAGCCGTACAACAATACATCCCGCAATTTATTCTGGTACGCGCGTCATTTGAAATCCAGCAATATGCCTTTCTGGTGCCACAAGTGGCGCGAATCGGTGAAGTCAATCATGGCCTTCGAGATTCATGCTAGACTAGATAAGGTTCCCTTGCAGTTTCCAAAAATAGGAGAATCTTTGTGTTCCGCTTTGGAAGTAAGAGCATGTTCCAAGAATGAGGTTCGCAAAGGATCTGGGTTGATCCTGCTGATGGAACCTTATTCCGATATGATACCCAGATGTATTCATTTTGATGCTGCCCGAAGATGTAGGCACATTGTCCTTGATCGTTTCTTATTCTCTACCCATCCCTTTCTACCCAATCTTTAATCTCTCTTTAGTCATAATTTTATGGCAGTTAAGTACTAGTATGCATTGCTGTCAAGGATGATGAGAATGAGATTCGTGCACTCATTTGGTCTGTCACACTACCATCAGATCCAAGTCAACTTTCGAGGTAGGTATAGCGTTTCAAAACTTCACAACTTGGGTTCTCAGAGGAGTGTTTAAAGACTGCACCTTACAAAGCATGACTGCACTTTATTGTGCTGCCTATTACCGATGTTTTTACGACGGTTTGGGGCAGGCTAGGAGTTTGGATAATTTTGTGGCTGCTGGAGATATGAATGCGCAAGTAGGTAGAATTAGTACTGCTGACACTCCAGTGAACGGTCGTCTTGAAGAGGAATCAAGACTCACGAAGAACATGATAGCCTGCTCTAGTCATTAGCTGAGCTGACTGTTTCGGTGTAGTAATAGCTTCCGGAACAACCGAAACGGCTTGGTCACAGGATGCTCTCAGCATGCAAGCCGACCTCAAACACAGATAAACCACATCGCTATTGGCTATAGGCGGTGTGGGCCAATTACTGATTGCCGTGTGTTCTGGAATACCTATATGGGTTCGAACCACGTGATTCTTCTTTGCTATTTCTCGTTAAGGAATTTAGAGGGACGCAAGAAGCGTACGCTTCGCCTGGCCATTGAGAAGGCCTCGGACCCTGATGTGGAACAAGTCTGGCAAACTTACCTACTAAACATCCTTGAGGACAACACGTCTTCTGAAGGTAGTAATGACAACCGTGCGATATGCGGGGTGCTTCGCCTGCAGGATGATGCATCCAACTAGATCTCAGCAATGGATCTTAGGTAACATTCTACAGTTGCTCGAAGCCCGGACACGCGTACTTCTCCTCGTCGAGAGGACAATACAACTCCACGAACTATCAGACCGCGTGAAAAGGAGCATCTGCGCGAAACGATAAGCCTGGTGGATCCAGAAAGCCAGAAAAATGGAGCAGGCGAGAAACTCTAGGAATGCGCATGAACTATTCCTGCCAATATACGCAGCGAGCCCAAAGAAGCTTCGGGTGGGCGAAGCAATCACTGATAACAATGGCACGCCTAACTCCGAAAAAGAAGAGCACATGAGTCGTTGGGTTGAACGTCACCAACAATAATCTAAACGGCCACCTGCAGTTGAACAGCTGGATTCAAGACCCACAACTCAACCCTTGACAATGAACTTGGAACCACAGGTGGCTTCGGAAATAAGGGCACGCCTTCTGCCCCCAAAGTCCACTGAGTTGCTGGTCCTCAAGAACGCCCACTCCCTCTGATCGAGGATAGAGGTGAAATCCCTGGTCGGTGCTTCTCTGACTTATTTGCTTCTAGCTGTGCGAAAAAGACCGTCCCAACCAACGTGGGTGAATCAAGAGTGATGATCAGTGAGTGTAGCAACTACAGAGGAATTAGCTGGATACCCGTTGTAGCCAGACTCTGTGTCGCTTCTTCTACGTCACCTTACGAAGTCTGACTTACACAATCTCCTGATTCTTCAAGTTGGCGGCTGGAACATGTACGGAATTCGGGAAAAGGAGACTGTCCCAGACAACTGGAAGGAGTCGGTTATGGTGTCCATTTTCAAAACGGGGCTTGCATTGAGTGTGGTGACCACAGGGGGATCAGTTTGCCCGGATCGTAGGAAGGCTGTTGGCGTCACTTGTAGTTGGTCGTCTCATGGTGGATCGCGAAAAACCGACTCGAGAGAAGCAAGAGGGATTCAGGCCCGATAGGGTTTGAGTTCACAAAGTCCCCACACTTCGTCAGGTGCTAGAACGTTATAAATATAAACGATACACAATTTTGGTAGGCCTGAATTTCCAAGGCGTATTCGACTTAGTTGACCAGTCTGTTCTAAACTATGCTTTCCCATCAAGGAATGCCTGGGACGTTTGTGATTATAGGTTTTTTTGTATTCTCAGTTTTCCGAATGTGTGGGAATAGACGAGGAGCTCTCCAGAGGCTTCCGTATACAAAGCGGTGTCCATTTCCATTTAATTTGGTGATCAAGGAACTAATGAGACGAACGCTGAAAGGTCCTTGAAACCCCGGTGTTTAAATAGACCCTTACGAAAACCGTGTCAAACTGAAATATGCAAATGGTAATGTGACAGATGAGGTTAAAGCACAAATCTGCAAGGCTCTGTTTGCGTTTGCTAATTTGAGACAACTGTGGTGTCAAAGCTGCATATTTATCGGGTTACAGCACGAGCTGGCTATGAGAATTGGCCTCTCCGGGCAGCGGAACTGATGCATCGACAACCGTCGTCTGAGAACGATTGCCAGTATGGGGTAGTGTCGGCGGATTCGTAACGAGATAATTAGAAATAGGGTTTTCGGTTGTGCAAAGGGGTCTTCCATTGAAAAATGTGTCTAACACCAAAAGCCGCATTGGTTAGGTAATGTATTGCCTTTGCCGAATCATCATTTGCCGAAGGGCGATGTTTTCCGTGTCCAATTCAGAGTGGCGGAAGCAGAGTGGTGGCCAACCCTTAACCTGGTACTGGGGTATAAAAGAGATTACGAAACATTTGGGTGCTGTCGGTGATACTCGCCTTCCAAGATGGGAACCACGTAGTCTCCACTGCGCCTGGTTGAGAACGCTGCGAGATATGACAGTCAATCGATATCAGTTGAGTTCTTTTCGTCAGTTTCTATCCATATTTCTTGAATGAGTGTCCAGAGGTGTAGGTACCTCGGAATGATCGTATTAAGCCAGCGTTAATTCCCTTCCCCATCCACTTATATTCATTTCTTTGAAATAAGGCTTCCAAACAAATCATGATTGTACGGCAGCGAAGCATCAGTGGTCATCATCATCGACAGCATGACATCAGTGTTCAATACCGATGCCGTTTCCATTCACAGGACTTGTCGTGAACACCTGCCTCCAGAGAATCACTGCCCGCTGGTTTTTCCACAGCTTATATGCTACAATGGGCAATAGGACATCCGGACACAACGAACTATTAGATGCATTTGACTAGAATGATCGTGTAAGCCCGTCAGACAACTCAACCCAACACATTCTGGACAAGTTCACTCTGCCAACCACGTGAAAACAGCGACAGACCCATCAAATTCGCTAAAGCGAATCACATATTATTCACCAACGCTCGCTCACGGCACCCCAAACGGCAATCACTAAACTATTAATAATACTGACTCCCTAATCTCTAAACAAAACTGATGTCGTACTAGGGTATGGCTGATTCGAGAAGCAGTATGTTCACCTGAACGATTGCTCCCAGGGCGGTAAGCGATTCACCTATGTCACCCTATTCCGATTGGTCAGTTAACCAAGCAGGTCCTTGCAGCGTCATCCCTATTCTGATTGGCTGAAGTTTACGTGGCGAGAACGCTAGAAATGGGGATAGAGTGAGGGACGTCAGGAAATCAGCAGTATTCGGCGTTTGCGGGGATGAAGTGACGGCGCACGCCGGTTCTGAAATGCGCAGATATAGAGATTGGTATTACTGATTCTACACAGCACACGAAGCACACATTCGCGCAGGACGGGTGCACAGAAGACCGGGCATGGCAGGAACACGCATGTATTGGAACCGGAACAGAAAACGGAAGTGTCATAGAGTACAAAAAGAGGTGAAGGTGAATCAGAGGGGGCTACTCCTCCATGTCCGGGGTTGGCGGTGGTGGTACCAGTAACAGGGAGGGAGAGAGTGGGGGAGGCACATATGAGGCCATATGGTGAACGTGCAAGCAGATACAGTCGAGTTTCAATTGCTCTACAGCGCCTTCCTCTCGAGCATCAGCAATGTCCTCAGCGCTCGAAAAGTGCTCAAAACACGGGTGCTTATTCTCAATGTTTTGCTAACCGGTTAAGAAGAGAACCTTGAAGGTTGGGCCAGGGCCATGTGGAAGTATGGACTTTAACTGATTGTAAAATAGATAGCGCAAGTCTGTATGTGGTTCACGAAGGTTTTGAACAAGGTAGACGCTTTTTGTTTTTTGGTGCGGGATGAATCACTGCTCAAGAGTTTTAAAAGGCAGTCAGAGACCTTGGCGCTCGGTCAGTACGCCACAAAAATCTCTTTGATTGAGAACAATTATTCCCCGCTTCTCGCGTGCGCTGAAGAGCTCTTTTGCTTGGCGACAGTCGGCGCGACACATCACTCACGTTGCGAAGTTATCGAAACTGCACCTGTTTCTTTGTTTGACTTCATCGTCTTCAACTTGGGGTGTTGGATTCCGCTCGTCGGCACCACCGTCGCGACGAAAAAACTCATGTTCATTTGGCAGCCTCTTCATGCCCTTGTTATCGGATAAAGTCCGAGTTCTTGTGTTTTCTTCCGTTTCCCTCGGTGCCTTTTCTTTTTCATTGACTTCATCATTGGGTCTTGGGTATGCCACTTGTGTAAAATTGCGTGTGCTACCAAACTGTGCGATAGAGTTTGTACTGTACCCAAGTCTTGACACATTCCATCGGGTGTGAAAATGGAGGAAGAAAAATTGCGGGCCGGAGGATGAGGGTGAAACATTGATGAATTAGGAAGATGGTTTGCGTTGGGCGAGGATTGAGGGACACAAAACTGGTGATTGCGCACCAACCAGGCAGGGCAAGTTAGTCCCGAGGGTATCCAGAAGTGCATACAGCGAAATGCTTGCATGGGGTACGCGGCGGGCGGCAGGGTAACCATGATAGGACAGAATATAATAAACGTGATACTGCGGATGTAACATTGAAAAAATGCCTTCATTTGAACCGATCAGTGAGTAAAGTAATCTCCTAGGCCTAATGTCTCTGATGCTTGTAGAGTTGGCTAGATATGGGGCATAATCACCTTTTATTTCTATATTGGGTTCGGGAATATTCTCGAGACTTCGCGAACAATAATTACGCCATAACTGTCGGCTCGAAGTCACAATGAAGCAGCAGTTCGGGACCAATATAGGAAAAGTTTTCTGTGGTTGCGGTAGGCGCCCTTCAAACAAAGCCAAGGAATTCATTATAGCTAGTATGTTTTTTTGTTTTTTGCGATGCTTGGCACACACTATATCTGGTGTGTGGCAAGTATTTTTCTTCCCCTTTATACTGACAATTTGATATTGCCTTTGAAAGAATTAGTTGGTTTATGGGCAGAAATAAAACGCGGCACAGTAGGGTTGCTCATGTTTCTGGGTTGTAGTGCAGATTCAGTGTACTGGGACGGTCTTGCGGATGCGTATACCGCTCGGCCGGGAAATGCTGAGGATATGAACCACGCGCAAGCCATTAGACTGGCTATAAGAGTCCCGTTATCGTCACCGCGACGCGTCACTTGGTTCCGTGGGCAGCCCCGTACGGGAGTGCCTTTGGGAGTCGGTTGGGTTTGTCATGGTTGCTGAGATTACCCGGAGAATCCTGACAAATAAGGACCAGCGTTAATCATTTACATTCTTGGATCCCTTGAGGGAGCACGGTGGCTCATTGCTGTAATTCAAATCAGTTAATTAGACGGTCGTGTCCACATTGAGTGTCCAAACTAGGAAAAGTGCCAAAATGTTTGCTATAGATGACTGTTATGGGTAATACTGCGGCCCGATATAGCTGGCGGCCAGAAGTGGTCACAATTTCTAACTAGTACTGTGAGGTGGCACTGCCTTATTTAAAAAGCCGTAATCGATGTTCAAGTCGATGCGAACGAATGTGGGTATGTGTGTTCTTGATGGGCCTGCATCATATAAATTGTGCACAACTAGCATAACTCGGCACGTGCAGGGACAAGGGACTAGAAAAAACGTGAGTTGCCTGGTGGATTTGCGTGTTTCTACGATGCGATCACTTCAATGGCACCGGTACAGCCTAAATAAAAATGCGTGAGCTTTGCAAAACAAGTTACCTCTGAAGTGACATACCGCGTATATGTAGTGGGTTGGATTCATTGGAGGATTGCCCGGTATGTATGTTACATCCGGGGCAGACTCAGGTCACTGGCACAAGCGTCCGACAAAAGTAGCCTCTATTTAAGTTTTCTTTTCCTCCCATCGCAGACGGCGGATTGTGAAGTTCAGCATACCGTAAGAATATCTGTGGGGATGAGGCGTGCAGCTGAAGTGAGAGTTGCAAACCGTGCAGTCTCTTGCACTGTCGTGAACCGAAGGCTCGGAAGGAGGGGACATGGTACTGAGAGTTATGGAGGGCTTTTCAAAGACTTCCGTACATAAGCGGTGTCTGTCATGTTTGTCCAAGCCTTCATTCTCATTTGATTTCGTGATCGATTGGATAGCGAAACAAACGCTCTAATGTGTTCTGAACCCCGGTTTTCAAATTCTTCTAAAAAACCCTTGTCGATCTGGGATATGCAGACATGGTTCTCATTTTCTAAGTGCGAAAAGACGCAGGTGTTTTTGGATGAACTGAGCAAATTTGTCCCATCTTTTTGTGTGTACACTGCACCGACAAAATATAAGGTTATAATAACAAAATTAATTCCCAACTGGTGGGTGGCATACCGTCGTGCATGATAATGTTACAGTGTAAATCATGAGTTTGTTCGTAGTTGCAAGTAATGGAACAAGTGGGCGAGATGCTATATTGAAGAGTAGGAGGGGAATCGTTGCAGGTATGCTGTCAAACTGCGTTTGATAATGCCATACCATCATTGCACTGGCGTAAGCCTGTCTCTAGACATCCCTGTAACGGACGTCACTTCTGATGTGATTGGGCTGGAATGCATTTTTACCGATGCAGCCAGTAAATAAAAAGTGATTCGCCATAGGCGCCTGCGTATCATTCAGGGATGGGCTTAGCAGACGGGCGAAATATATGGATATAAAAGAGGGTCGTTGGTCGTTAGACCAGTCCATAAGGTATGGTTGGGGTATATTGTCCTCTGTGGGCATGGGTACGGGTCCGGTAGTTACAGGGATTAGCCAAGGTAGGCGAAATCGAATACACTTATGAGTATGACGGACCGTCGCTAGCCATCAGGTTATGTTAATGCGCACAGCTGAGGCTTCATAATGAACGCTGCACCTAGACTCGGACCTAGCAGTTACGACAGATAGCCAAGGTTTGCGAATCGGGTAAAGTTGTGAGTTTAACGGGTCGTCATTGGCAGTTAGGTTGGGCTATCATGCGATGTTCAGGCCTCGTGTTTATTGACCCGCATGCACACTGAACTTGTGTTTACCGTAAGTGGCGAAGATAGGCAACTTTGCGTACATGTATGAGTGTGACGGACCATCGTTGGCCAATAGATCAGGGTATTAAGCATAGCTGAGGCCTCATAATCGACGCCTTAGTCAAGATGAATATTCAACTTATTGGTCAGTGCATGCAGTTATCACGATGACCAGCGATGGTTGGCCTTATGTTCCACCGCTATATTTTGGCTTGATGACGTATTCCAATAAGCGAGAGCGATTATTTCCAATGGGAACTTGCAACTAGCATTCTGTGGATGATGCCTCATTTGTGATGAAAACTAAAAGATGCCAACGTTTGGTAAAGTGCATTTTCGTGATTTATCTCCCGTAGACGGATGTCGAGATGTGAATCTTTGAATCTTTGACATTGAAATTTTGCGCACTCGAACAAAATGCGATGAGCAACATATCACTGAAATGTGCAAACTGTTTGAGCTAACTTCCAGTAAAAGTCACAAGTTCGAAAACACTAGAGTTTCTGAGGAAATAATCTTGGTGTGCTTCCAGTGAACGGCATGGCTTCAAATTAGCTTCACATGAATTTGGTGAGAATCAAGAGGATGTGTCCCTTTCATCCCTCGAGGCGTTTTTGGGAATGCGTTGAACGAATGCGAGAAGGATAACTACGTGGCGCTTGCGCGTTCACCTGGAAATCGAAGCACAATAGCTTTTTTCGTTACGAATGTGCGTGCTGATAATACAGCATGCAGTCCGAAAGACAAATGGCGAGTCGACAAAGCTGAAAAAGCTAGTGAGCTTAGCGTGGTTTCTAATGAAAACGCTAATCGGAGCACTGGCTACTCAGTGCATTTTTGTCTAAGAAAGTAAGGGACTCATCTAGAAGCGATCTTTTGTGATCCTGAATGCAACCACAAGGTTTTCAAGTCGGCTTCTGGTAAGTCGACGGCTGACCAAAAAGGAGTTCGTCACCTGCAGGACCCGTTGGAAGTATGCAACGCCGTTGAGTCAGTTTGTGGCGGACGATTTTGGGGAGGTACTTACTACTCAAAACATAAACAACCACCGCCGGAGGTTTTGACTAGCTCAGTTAAACAGCTGCCGCATAGTTGTGTTTTATGGCGGGTGCTATGCGTTTGTTCCCAGCAAAACCTTGTGAGACAAGACGCGCGCTTGTGCTGCAGTAGGTAGAGAGTCACTGTGGCCACGTACGCCTTTTCCGGTGGCAGCCGATACCTCTATTTGAAGGCTTCCTGGATTTAGCGAATGCCGACAAAACAGGCGACAAACCGTTTCGGGTAAGTTTTTTAAAGCAACCAATATCCGGCCTCTAGGTACAAGCTGTACACCTTCCCTATCGCGGATGGCATAGAAAGCGGAAGAGGTACACCACGGCATCAGCTTCGGAGGGAAAAGAGCTTGTAACCACGTGCTAGCAGCATAACAAACCGCCTTTTGGAGAGGCGTGCTCTCGCAAATGACTGTCTTCCTGTCGTGTAAGCCTTTTATTGTTACCAAGATCCTAGATTCGTGGTTCCAATAAGATTACAACTGATCGCAGTAGAAGAGAACGTATAAAAGGCCATGACCGTGCAGAAACTAATGGGCAACCACTATACCTCTTATTTACATAATTCTGTGAGTAATTTCTATCGTCATAACGGGGCCGCACAGTGCTCCGTTTCTACTGCCACTTAATAAAGGCAAACGGCCTTCGGAGTAGAAGGTGGTCAAGTGTGTCCTATTCGGCAAAACTGATATCCGCACACATTCGTTAAACGGTGATCAGCCGGTCAAAACTTCATGAAAAATGGTTAGAAAAGCCCTGAAATAAAGTGCCTACGATTTTCGGTTAAAGATCCTTGAAGAAATGTTTTTGGATCACCAATTTACTGCTCGTGACGAAAGCTTGGACGTCTTTTGGAAATAAACGCATTGCTGTGACCTTCAACTGATCCAATGTAATTGACCCGAATAGCCCTCCGTAAGGAGTAAGGTGTAAAGATCGACTCGATTTTATGAGCAACAGTTCTTGATCGGCGAGAAATGGACCGTATGTGTCAACGTATTAATTTCTGCACCCAGATTGGCACCACATGACTCAGACTCTGGAACCCCGTTCCTTGTTCTGCACATCAGGGCCCTCAAAATTAACCTTCAATTGTCTCTCCGGCTTTGAGTGATTAGCTGAAAGTTTGGCGCCAGCTCAGTTTGGCCGAGCGCTGCAATATATTGAGCATAATTTTTTATCTATGAAAAGGCAGATACTACGCAAACACCCGGTCGTTTGTTTGTTTGTTGAGTTAGCTATCTGATTGCAACCGTTCCGTCACTACTAGAGGGGACATTATCAGCGCATTGTTCAGAAGCGTACTGGCGCGTAGCGACAGGCTGGTGGTTGTGCAACCACCTCATAACGCCTTAGAATATGCACATCCCATCAACGGGAAAGCAGTCAACCGACCACACAGTACAAGCGGTGGACCGATGAAGGCATTCTGTTTGAGGTCGGACCTGGAAGAAATAGTGCCTACGAATCACCTCCGCTCGTACTGTACGCAGTGCGGTGGTAAATCTAAGACTGTTATCCCCTGCAGTTTGCATGCCCTACAGTACGTTCTTCAGGTATTACTAGGCTTGCCGAGACAGTGCCGTTTCGCGAAACACATGTAAACTAAGCCTGCTGAGGTGCACCAAACGGTCGGCAGAATGTGGAAATCTCGGAGGACAACGTATCACCCCGAATAATACTTGCCCGTAGTTCCGAGGAAGCAGATAATATAAGGCATGCGGAAAAGTGGTAGACATGAACCAGGTACTGAAATACATCCGCAGTCATCCGAACATTCACAAACGAAGTTTAATTCGAACCTCCTTCGAGCGGATTAAGAAGCAATGCAGCACGGCAAAGCCTTGGGCAGAAGAACGGCGGTTTCATCGGACATTCCAAAATAATGCTACTAGGTACCTCCGTATGGGACGAGATGGAGGACTGGATGCAATAAAGAGGGTGAGGACAATCTACACACCTCAATACAAGGGCTGTGGAAAGCACTAGTTTGAACAATCTAAAGGGCAACTTGCCACCGGAATATACAAACACAAGTTTACTGGTGGAAGAAGTGACGCATTATCATTTATTCTAATAGAGAAGGAATGAGTAGGACAGTTTTCTGCTGGGAAAACGTCTAAATACGTGCTCCTGAATGAAAAAGCGGTGGCACGGGTTTGCTGAGGTGGAAATATTTCAATAAAAACAGGGAACTAGGCCTAGCCATTCAGCTGTTTTTTCTAGTCCGCATGGGAAATAAAAGAAATATGACAGTCAACAAACCAATAAGATCATAGAAGGAGCTCATAAAATTAGAACAATATCCAAATAATCAATAAAGTGAAACCACCCCGGACACTAAACTATAAAGTAAACTTCCAAATCATGACAAAGCGACAGAATTATCTAATTGAGCGTACCGAACGGGCAAAACGGCCACGAGGAAATCTGGCTAGACAGCATCTCAGAAAATGTGAAAATCGGAATTGGAATATTTATATACGGCTACTATTAAAATGATAAGTAGTAAGTTCCTTATATGCAACATGCGAACGTCGATGTTGTTGGTGAATCAGCCGTAACTGGCGCTCATGAAACTTTGAGACGTACAAGTAGCGGTCGCTAACGACAGTGTGACGAATTACGCTCGCGGTTGCAGCGACAAAATATAAAAGATGGTTGAATTCAGCAAAGACGACTGAGCGAACGCGGATGTCTGGAACTAGGTACCTCCGTATGGGACGAGATGGAGGACTGGATGCAATAAAGAGGGTGAGGACAATCTACACACCTCAATACAAGGGCTGTGGAAAGCACTAGTTTGAACAATCTAAAGGGCAACTTGCCACCGGAATATACAAACACAAGTTTACTGGTGGAAGAAGTGACGCATTATCATTTATTCTAATAGAGAAGGAATGAGTAGGACAGTTTTCTGCTGGGAAAACGTCTAAATACGTGCTCCTGAATGAAAAAGCGGTGGCACGGGTTTGCTGAGGTGGAAATATTTCAATAAAAACAGGGAACTAGGCCTAGCCATTCAGCTGTTTTTTCTAGTCCGCATGGGAAATAAAAGAAATATGACAGTCAACAAACCAATAAGATCATAGAAGGAGCTCATAAAATTAGAACAATATCCAAATAATCAATAAAGTGAAACCACCCCGGACACTAAACTATAAAGTAAACTTCCAAATCATGACAAAGCGACAGAATTATCTAATTGAGCGTACCGAACGGGCAAAACGGCCACGAGGAAATCTGGCTAGACAGCATCTCAGAAAATGTGAAAATCGGAATTGGAATATTTATATACGGCTACTATTAAAATGATAAGTAGTAAGTTCCTTATATGCAACATGCGAACGTCGATGTTGTTGGTGAATCAGCCGTAACTGGCGCTCATGAAACTTTGAGACGTACAAGTAGCGGTCGCTAACGACAGTGTGACGAATTACGCTCGCGGTTGCAGCGACAAAATATAAAAGATGGTTGAATTCAGCAAAGACGACTGAGCGAACGCGGATGTCTGGAACATCCAACCCATTCCCCTGCACCTGACTTCCCTACAACAGTGCAACCAGTGAGTCTGCTTACTTTCAGATTAAACCACATTTTTGAGGCAAAACTTGCCATGTGCTCCCAGTTTGAATTATCCCATCTCCATCTCCACTTTTGTTCGCTGTGACTTCGGCCATTCACCTAATCACCCAAGGTCACTCATGGCCAGCAATGTTTTTCAGTTTTAGTTCATGCCACCTGATTGTCTTTGAACTAGTCGGACCTCACACCCATTGTTCCCAACAAGTAAGGAAACTACCTATTATTACTATATCGACGGGTATTCCCCAGTGTTTATGGCATTGTCCTCTTTTTGTACAATCCGCACCCCCACAAATCCCCCAGTCATGCTCCATTCTGACTGTAAAACTATGATCATGCCAGACGGTATGCCACCAACAAGTTGGGCGGGTTATTATTACTATATGATATCTGTTAACTGCACCACACGTTGACGTTTGTTTGAATAATATGAGATTAACAGTGTAAAGCCCATACTACAGCAGGCGGGATAAGGAATTTTGCGTGCAATTTGACGTAGTTGATGATATGGAACAACTGGGCAGGATCATTTCTACCAAGTCTACACTATACGGATCCACCGCATAAAACCAACCCTTCTCAATGCTGTCCATGTTGTAGTTGGTGTTTAACTGGGCCAACGGAACTTTGGTACCCAACTTATCCGGAAAATGGCCTCATAATATTTATTTTCAATTTAATTCCAAGATGGATCCTGCTTGCCGCAGAAGAAACCGGAATGAAAATATATTCAAGTGTTTCGCGGATGTGGGCTGGCCGATGAACGGAACACCAGCGAAAACTATTTCCTCCTGTTATCACTCATGCACATTGTACGCTCACAATAAATACTTCTCGTACGACTTCATGGTTATGCATACACGCCGGATTCCGCTTCAGGAATTACTTAATAAAATGCGTTAGGCTTTAGGTTAACAAGTCATGTTAACTGTCAGCTATTTAGTGTTGCATATAACGAACAAGGCGGCTGTAAAACACACGTCGGCGGTATACCGGAATGGTTTGCCTTGTTGCCGAATGTATGTAGAGTGCGCTGACGCATCGGGGTGCCGCTCTATCCACTGTACTTGATGTGAAAACATTGAACATCTTTCGACCGTGCATATCGTCGGAGATTAGTTCCGTGAAAATGTCATACCTTTGGCGAATACGGAGCATAACAGTGTCAAACAGGAGAAACTTTGGCGGTGCAGTTGAACCGACTAAGTTTACATTTTTTACAACGTCCTTTGGAGCCTTTCGTAAACTCATCAAGGGACGCCAAATTTAAGAACTCTCTCACTTAAAGCATTGGCTTAATAAGTCGGGGAAGAAACTGACTAGAAATTAAGTGTCCGATGTTCCATATTTTCCACCGGTTGGTGTGTGCTCGTGTTTGCTCATCTATCTCTTGTGCACCCAACAGTAATCCGCGGGTGGGTTGCATGGCTGCATGATTGGGGGCTACCAGTGTTTATACGCATTTTCTGTTTTGGTAAGTGCTGTGCAGGGGCCTATACCTTAGCGTCAGCCGGAAAGTCGCCAGCAATCATGCCGGAGCTCCGCCGAAAATCTCGACCTAAGCTACACCGCATTTGACGCCATCACGCCGAGCAGGGGACGGAAAACTCCTTGCGAGAGCGCCCTCAAACTGAGTGGATAATGATCGTCCGTAAATCGAGACTGGACTTATTTCAGGCAATGTTATGAGGTTTGACTACATCCTCATCCGAAATTACGCAGCGGTGTTTCGGACCATAGTTGTCAGTTGAAGAAGGCACATTATTTCCGGTCATTTCCACGGAGGTTATCAGGCGATATCTGTGGTGAACACTGACTCCATTCTATTCATTCTGTTTAGTGTATTTTTAAATGCCCTTGTTTTACGATGCGATTGATAGTACGCCCGCGATATTCGAGAATATACGATATTCATTCGTCCATATTTGGACTTCTATACTACGCGTACATTCGGTAGTTAAGATACCTACCCCTACTCTAATTATCACATTTGGCGTCGCGATCCGGAATTTTTTTCTCTTCATCACAATGTTATCTGAATTGGAATCGCTCAGTGTAAATTCAACTGCAAGGGAGGTGGAGGATTATTTGGAACGCCTCAGCATTTGGTGTCTTACCAAATCGGATCTGGATGATAAAAAGAAGACAGCCTATTTCCTGCACTACATTGGGAAGGATGCTTATGCTCTTGTGAAGAATTTATCATTCCCTACGGCGCCGATCGATTGCACATTCGATGTTCTAAAGAAGTTAATTCTCAGTCATTTTAAGCCTATCAATTTTGTGGCCGCAGAACGAGCGAAATTCAATTCGCCTATTCGATCCGAATTTCAGAGTATTCGTGATTTTGTCCTCCAACTGCAACCACAGGCTGCAAAATGTGACTACGGCCAACAACTTGAAAGCCAACTGAATGATCGCCTCATTGCCGGAATTAATCTTCCAAATCTACAGCAAAAGCTCCTAGTACAGACTGATCAACGCTTCATACCGATCAGAAAAATTTGCGAGCAATACTAGGATGTTAAAGAAGTAACCAAATGCAACGAGACCGTTTTATTTAATGCACTAAAGTCGAAAGGGCTGGAAGGTCGCCCACACGGTAAATTTGAAACCAATATGCGTTATCATAACAAAAACAACCAACTGAATTCGAACATTCAAAATCGTCAAATACGCCAACCAAAAAAGTTCTTGGCAAATGTGCTTCGTGTGGACAGGACCATTCCAGATAAACTTGCATACATCGCCAATCAAAATGTTTTCATGTTGTAAGATTGGGCATATTCAGAATGTATGTCGACTCACATTCTGATATCAAG
>NW_008752541.1:0-8509 GCF_000715545.1 Opisthorchis viverrini | reverse complement strand
CAAGATGACGTGATAGTTCATGCTGTCGATAAGGTTACGCACGATTCACGCTTGCTTGCATTATTCAAAAGATTTCATGACTTAAATGTTGCCGTTAATTTTTCGAAAAGTGCATTTTTTGCTTCTAAACTATCATGTTTAGGCTACACTGTTAATGGAAATGGTTTTTCTCCTGATAAAGAACGTTTATCTCCTTTAGTCAATGCTCCATCTTCTTCTAATCTGCCCGAAATTCGTTCCATACTTGGTGCGTTGCAATATTATTCCCGATTCATACCTACCTTCTCTCAGAAAGCCTATTGTCTATTTGAACTGTTATCTCCGAAAACATTTTCATGGATATCTGAGCATGAGAAAACTTTGCGTTCTTTACTCAATTATCTTAAATCTGATGCTATTTTGAAACCATTTTCTGCGAAAGATCATTCAGCTGTTATAACTGATGCGTCTCCAACTGGATCAGGTGTTATTCTCGAACAAAATGGCCGTCCTGTCATTTGTACATCCCGTCGACTAACACAAGCCGAACAGGGCTATTCTCAAACACAGCGTGAAGCTCTTGCTGTCTACTGGGGTGTAAGTAGACTACACAAGTATCTTTTTGGTAAACCATTCACGATTGTGACCGATCATGAAGCCTTGAAATTCATATCCCATCCTATGAAATCATTGGCCAAGTCATCCGCAGCCATGGTTCAACGTCGGAGCATCGCTCTCAGTTCGTATACATATGACATTATTCATCGTGCTGCTAAATCCATTCAGCACGTTGATTATCTATCCAGAGTTCCAGAAAGTTTATCACAATCTAATGTTTCTGATTGTTTGTTAGTACAACCGCTTCCGATTAAACGAGACGAGCTTGTGCGTGATACCCGAAAATACTTTTCATCCGTTATCTCTGCATTAAGACGAGGATGGACGCACCAAGAACGTCGTCGATTTCCCGCATTTTATGCTCGTCGAGACAGTTTAGCATTGACACCTGATGGATTGTTGTGTTATAACGATCGTGTCGTGATTCCACCAACACACAGAAGTGCCATTTTATCCGATTTGCATTCCGGACATTTAGGCATCGACAAAATGAAGTCTCTTGCCAGACTTACTTGTTGGTGGCCAGAGTTGGATGCAGACATTGCGCGTACGGCTAAGGATTGTATGAACTGTACACACAAAATTCATTCCAAATCATCCAAATGGATTCCTTGGCCATTGTCCTGTGAAACATGGCAACGCATTCATGCAGATTATTGCGGTCCATTTTTGAACAAATATTATGCACTGGTGGTTGTAGATTCCTATTCACGCTGGACGGAAGTATTTCTCACGACACCCCCGAGTTCTGAGTTTACTCAGTATGCTTTGAGGAAACTATTTAGTCGTGAAGGTGTACCAATTGTTTCGGTCACTGATAACGGCTCACACTTCACAGCGAAATCTCTCGAATATTGGTTAAAAGGACTTGGTTGTCGTCATTTATTTACTGCTCCCCGTCATCCACAGTCTAATGGACTCGCTGAAAATTTTGTTCGAACTTTGAAATCTGCCATCAATTCTATTTCCCCTGTTACTTTTCATGATCTTGATCGAGGTATTGATAATTTCTTGATGCAGTACAGGAATGCTGCTCATTCAATTACTGGTAAGAGTCCAGCAGAGCTATTCAAATCGAGATCCTTACGCGCGAACCTGGAATGCATTGGGACTGCCGACGTAACATTTTTCAAAGGTAACGATCTACGTCCATCTACTGGTGTTGTTATTGGGAGGAACGGGAATCGTATGGTCACGGTTCTTGACCTCGAAGATCTCTCAAGTCACAGACGGCATGTTGATCAGGTCGAATTCAATGCTAGAGGTCAGTTTGGCGACAATACGTCTGTTGCTTCAAACACTAATGACCTTTCTGATTCTCTTACAGATGGTTCTGATGAGCATGAAACAAACACTGAACCTGACAATCCGACGTTGAGAAGATCTGAACGTTTGAGGTTCCAACCTATTAGAGACTATAAACACCCGCACGTTCATTCAACGTGTGGTGGATGTGGTGAACATTGACTCTATTCTATTCATTCTGTCTAGTGTATTTTTAAATGCCCTTGTTTTACGATGCGATTGATAGTACGCCCGCGATATTCGAGAATATACGATATTCATTCGTCCATATTTGGACTTCTATACTACGCGTACATTCGGTAGTTAAGATACTTACCACTATTTTAATTATCACAATATCTCGAGACGTTTTTGCTTTTCCCATTACCATTGACTGTCTGTACTAGGAGGCAGGTAACCCTTCAGCAGCCCAAGACCACCTTCGCAATTCTTCAGGCTCATTTGATGGGCGTATGCCCTTTGTTTTCGTTATTCTTATGTTCTACTTGAGAACAAATTGGACAGTTTTCGTTGAGTGCTCTTGTCTGCATTCAGTTTGGTTTCCGCGGCTGAAGAATATCATAAACGCAAGGGTCAGTCATGTCTCCCGTGGAAACTAAATTGATATGTAAATTGGTGTATTTGTCGAAACCCGTACAGTTCTTTAGGCTCCTGTTTGGAATGAAGATTCTATTAGGCTTATTACAGTTGCCAGGTTGATGCACACATCATGTAAGATCTGAGCCAGGAAAATCAGCCTGAGCATAAAATAACCTGCTTATTCTCGGAATGGCACTTTTTCAAAGGTTCATGTGGATGCAAGAGAACGGTGGACTGGAGGCACGAATTCGCGCAAACAAATTGCACACCAATTGACGTATACAAAGGTATGTTGAATAGCGTTAATAACCTCTCCAAAATGGTTATGGATGTTGTGAGTCTCAAATGAATTCAGACGTTTGGGACGTATGTCTTTTCTTGGCGTTAGATTCGACGGTGGTTGGTCCCTTCATTGTGTTTAGCAATTAGCTTGCAAACATTTCGTCCCAAACCGAGGAGATATCGGCAGTGCGCTAATTGCCGAACAGATCAGCCATCATCTGATCAACTGCCAGTAAGCACACCTGAGATACCGCTAATTCTACACGCTGATACTGTTTGATTTTCGTCCCAGCTACCTAGCCAGGCTAGATACAGCAAGGCAGTACATTCAACTTGATGAGAACGCTCGGCAAAAGCCAGTCACACCCAGCCATCACACAACACAAGATTCCGTGCCCTGCCATGCAAAGGGAAGGGAGGACTCGAAAAGAGAATGCAAGACGAGACACTGCAACAATATGGATTCAGAAGTGAGAGAAGAGGAACGTTCCTCCAGACCCTTACAGAGTGATGAATACCCGGGAATCTTCATCTGGAGGACTCTTGGAAAGCCCTTTTCAGCCAGGCCGACCCAACAGCACAAGGAAAATGCAAACGGATCACACTTTCATATATCAGGAATATTTTGGAACTGAATGCACGGCTGTTACAGCAACACAACACAACGTTGTCCCACATACCTACAAGCACCCTGCGAAGAGCACTATCAAATCCAAAGGGACCATCGGACACAATCTTGAGAACCAACGTAGTGTACAAGATTCAGCGCGAACAATGTCACAAACACTACTTGGGACAACCGGAGGGAAACTCCCTACCAGAACACATGAACACAAACTGGTAACCGAAAGATGTTGCCAATTTTCACTCATCTCCGTGCTTGAGGATCAAGACGGACACAAATTTAACTGGAGCACCGTTCAGATATTGACCCAAGCGAGATCCACTTTCCCGGACTACCATATAAACGATAAATTGCAGGATGATAAAGATCAACTCAACAAAGTGATCATCCAGCTGCATCCAAACCGGCCAATACGAGAGGAAAAAACCTATATCAAACGCAGAAGTACACGCGGTTAGTCACAATCAACAAGAGGAGACTACGATGCAAACTAAGAACGGACCAATCAGACTGAAGGAAGGAAACCGGCAAACAATAGAGATCGGCACCACAACCAAAAAACTTCAAGGGAGAAAGACAACAGCGCAAAACATCTCAGGAACGGATTAATCGAAACCTGAACTCGAAAACCCTAGAGTGGACACCCAACCAACTAATGGAATGCAAGGCGTACGGAGCATGACGCGGCGCACTATGGGGTCAACAATACTACAAGGTATATACCGATTGGCCAATCACATAAGAGGATATTAGATACTTTTCAAAAAATATATAAATACAGCTTGGCATGGTGGAGACGCTTACTCAACTGCGCACTGACGATGCCTCCTCGACATGGGACGAAACGTTTGCAAGCTAATTGCTAAGCTCGGCGAACAGATCAACCACCATCTAATGAACCACCAGTTTACATACCCAAGCTACATATAATTCGACACACAGACAATGCCCTTTGTCCACATAAGACAATCCCGTGACTGCTTGGAAACCTCTCACTTGCCACTCCCAACAACTTCAGCATTTCCGCACCTTAAAAATGTTTTATTCCAGGTATTCACAACAGCCACCGAGATGCATTAGTCCAACACGTAACAAATAGGTGTAATGATGCATGAACTCGGAAAAATATCATCGCATTATTGCGGTACGTTCGAGGTAGCAGATTGGCCGATGGCCGACTCGTGTATGCATGTGGAGAACGCCCGCTCGCTTAAGTTATCCGTCCAAAGCAAACGGAACAATTGCAAACAAATGGTTTATTTGAAGAGAGCACGGAACAAATCATACACCAAAATCACATAGTTATTCGTCGTTGTCCTCCGGGACCATGGTTTTGGTGACTGGAAATAAACGCACCAGTATTTTCTTAGGTTTCGTGCAAAAATTATCACAATAAGAACTTCAAATGAATATTCATTAAGACGAACACTAATGATATCGATGACTTCGACCATAGGCTGTCGCGAATAGTGCAAAACGGATCATTTAAATGATCATGAGTTAAGTAATGATGGTCAAATGAGATTGTGCTCAAACTTTACTCAATTTATTCCCGCGGGTGATTATGTTCAAACGGGCTACTTGAAGTCTAAATATCTTACTATGCCAAACCCAACCATCAAAGAGTAAAGTATATTTAAGAGGAAATGAAGTCACTTACTGTTTGCAGTTTTGTATTGACAGCTGCCTGTTATACAGGGAGAATGACGATAACAAGAGTTGATGGATACATTAAATCCTAGTATCTCGCGCATCGCCCGAATCATTGCGAATGTATTGCCCATTGTGTATATAAGAAACACTATTGCAATATGACTTACCGTTACATCGACGGTTCTGGCAGCAATCTACATCGAGTGAATACATACCTGATTATTCAGATTATTAGGATGTTTCGCCTGATCCATAACAGATTCAGTTAACAAGCAGCAACGGGCTTCCAAAACACCTGATCCGCTGTACTACCTCCTAGCTTATCAGCTAATGACAAACGGAACATTAATCCAGTTGTACCGATTGATGTGATTTCCAAAGCATACGACATCCTCGTTCAGCAAGCGGCAACAATTCACTAGTGGGAGTCTAAGAAACAAACTGGGACGATTGATTTCCCAGGTCGGTTTCTCTAATGAGAACATTTCATCGTAGTCACGTGACAAAATATCCGCCAGGTCAATGGATCACCTAAACACAATCCAAACGTAGCCAGAGCTGCAAATATGTACATACTAGAAGGTGCACGGTTTAGTCCGGACTCACCGCAGCAACAAGAATCACAGCAATCTGAAAACACGTGAACGTGCGTGTTAAGAATAACGTTGGCATGTACGGCGTGGCCATTAAGAACCATCTGAGTGACACAAAATCGAGCAGTGAAAGTAACAGCCTATCTTTTATTGAGTTTGTCCAATGGATGGTAGGACGGGGGATGTACACACCCTAGCGATCGGAGTTCGCATGTGAAATATAACTGACTCACTACTTGTACTACTGCAGCCATCTAGATGGGGATTAGAACGCCAAAATTTTGAGCGCTTTTTTCATCAACAGCGTAAGCGTAGACTGTGTAGTCGGACTGGTGGCAAATTTAGCATTTAACCAGCCATTACGTGTAGCGCGAATAAGATCAACTTACCACAGTCGCAGACGCAGAAAATACAAGGTCCTGAAAATTCATTTGTTGGATGTGAGGAGTTCAGGGGTAATAATATTCCACTTCTTCGAAAGAACGTACATGAGCAGCACAATCCCAGGGGAGCTGCACCACAAGTGCCGTTCTCCCGTTAGATTGCGACCGGGATATGGTCTCATATATTCGAAAGCTAAGTGGCACCATTAACCTGAGGTGCCTAGCAATGAAGCAACTAGAATGCTTCGGCGAGCTACCTCGTCTCTTTATATGTGCTACAGTTGAACTAGCCAATAGTAACCTGAACCGGTGAGTGGCGATCGAAATGAAGCCCGTGATGATTCCCCATATTTAAGTCTATGAAATCACATTTGAAGTGCTGAATTTCGGAAACAAGAAATATTCGAGCGCCATTTATAAGCTTGTGGGCGTCTAGTCTGATCACATGTGCCGAATTCTCGACAGTGTGCCTAATTCACATATCCCCAGCAAATCCGTTGAGATATGTTCGTCGCTTGCATACTTTTTTGTGGTCTACGCTCCTCAAATTATTGAGTAGCAAGCGTCTTGTGGGGTCTGCAGTGGAAGCTGTGTTGCTGGTGACTGATTGATTATGGGTGAATGGGTTCGCAAAATGTATATATATATATATATATGATGACTACAGAAGTATAAGTTCATAATGATTGTGTGGATCTGCAAAACATCAGTCAATTCTGACGTAGAACCACCCATGTGTATATGTGTGTTGTTGACTGTGCTGAACAACGGTCGAATCGAATTAAGGTATAGTAAGTAGTTCATAGGTCGCTTATGTAGCCATCTGAGTATGGGTAACACGCTTACTGATACGCATAAATAATTCACAATGAGGAACAAAAATCAACAAATTACTCCCGGGTATTTCACAAAATGTTGATCACCGAAATTTCGTGAGAAAATAAGAGAGATAAATTTGTCTAATATGGGAAGTATTCTGCGTTCTATTGAGTGAATAAAACCTAGAGAATTTGGACTAGATCAATAAATTCTGTCTATAGGAATCTCTTCGCAAATGAAGATACTTCCACTCGGAATTCAAGTTCTCAATTTGGTAATCAACCGTCAATAATATGGTGGATCGGGGAGGGCAATCCAAAGCAATGAAATCCCTCTGCACCCAAATCCATGTTGATTTCAGAGGCAACCGAAAATGGATATTCATTCCAAAATAGGAATCAGTTGATGACGAATTAACCCCGAGGGTCAATATGTAGCTATTTCGCAACATTTAGGAATCATCACCGATACCATCGAAACGCACTCTCGGGCAGATCAGTAGTCGCAATTTCGCAGTCAGTGGTTGAAGTCTAAACGGACCGGCCGCGTGATGTCAATCACTAGTGCGAAAATAAGTTGTACTCAGATACTAAAATTTGCCGTGGGCCTAGAGTTGACAAGTGAGGAGTATTTTCTCGATGTAGAGTGTCACGCTGAAACGCGACTCTCCGTTAGAGCAATGATTCAATCTGCGTAGGTATCACACCAGTCATCACGTGTGTATTAGAAGTGAGTCTGAACTGGGACTTACCACCACGTTGACGATTCTGGCAGCAATCTACATCGAATAAGCACACGGAACAGTATTATTCCGGTTCCAGGTGACAGACCAGTGGATGGTAATTGTGTAAGGTTAACGCCGTCTAATTTTCTGGACAACGGGCTAATTTCAAAGGGAAATCTTTCACAGAACATCGGGACAGGCGCTAGGATTTAAGAGTACAGAACAGATGAACATTGTGGTTTAGGCGAGAGAGAATACGAATGAGCAAAATCTCCTTCAGCGATGCTGATGTTCACATTGTGCGGATAACCTGATCGAGTAATCACCGTCGAGGTGACTAGCGAATGAGGCGATAGTGTTGTTGATTAATCGGCCAAAGTGCAATCTGAAGGTTTTGCAAACGGTTTCTCGTCATGGGTTGTTTGGGATTCTTCGGAGAGGTTTCGGAGGAACCCATCGAGCTTCAAGTCACTTGGGAAACACCCGCGAATTTCATGGATCGACCGATTGCTTCCCAAACGATTCTGGAAATCCAATCTCAGTGCACGTGTATCCTGGGACATGTATGTTCGAGCCAGAATTCAACGGTTCGTGTACCCTACATGGGGGGACTCACCACAGCAACAAGTATCACAGCAATCTGAAAATATATGGGCGGGTACAATACTGAAGACTTCCGCGTGTACGGCACCAATAACGATTGCAAGAATGACATGTCTTGCAACGGAAGAAACAACGCTACCATATGGTGGGGATGAAAATGGGCATTCGAAATCTAAACGTTGTGATTGGCACTGACCGGAAAACTGGGGATCAAATCCGAGAACGCCCTTCACCGATTCGTCGTTGGTGCAGTTCCATGTTGCGAATGGAAACAGATATGGTAAGTACTAGATTTTTCCTTCTGTCGCACAGTTTACCTGGGATTCATTTGCATGATAACTTACTG
>NW_008752540.1:23826-24740 GCF_000715545.1 Opisthorchis viverrini | reverse complement strand
TCTTGCGGCAAACTGACATGGATGCATCACACCAGTTCCATTTGCAATGCCAAAACATCAATGGATATGCCGGACATATTTTCGCACTTTCGTCAATTTCCTAGCAAAACGGACTATTTATCTCTGAACATTGTCTAAGTTGTGATGTGAGAGCCCAGTGAACGGAGCAATCGCTTGTGGAACGTCAGGTTAACGTTGGAGAGCAGGAGAACGTGAAGTTTTGATGAAAGTTTCATGGGAAGCAGTTTTGGACGTTATGTTCCGCCGGTTCGTTTATTGCGATACCATCAAAGAGGCCAATTAGCAGATGTACGCAGATCTGCGATCGCTAATTTACATCGAATGTCACAGTCGACGCCAACCTTTCTTGAAGTGGGTCAGCTTCCAAGAGTGGAATAGGTAGTTGTCCAAAATTAACCAACCTATTTGACACATCGGATCAGGCTGCAAAAACCAATGTCTACAGCAATTGACGAATTGGAACTGACACATGCAACCAGGACAATGAATGTATGTTGTCACGGATACGGGTTGGGAGGAACAAATCCGTTAGATTGGTTTCCTGCCACGTCCCGCAAATATATTTCGACTGACTGCCGTAGGATCATTGTCCTCTCAGGTAACCAAAGCAGTGTTACAGACTTCAGCGTGAAATAAAACACTGCAGTATGTAAATAACTTTGTCATCAAACGCATGAAATATCCGCGGTTTGCACTGCGCGAACAAAGCAAATACAATGGTTTCGCCAACTGACATGTAGGACTCAAAAGAACAGTCTGCTGAGATAACACTCAGCTACAGTAGATCAATTCCCAAGGTACTGACCGAGGTGTTTTGAAATGTTCCGAAATAATTGCTTCAGCACAGAACAAACTGGCAACTCCTGAAACGGTCGTGCGCCTGCAAAATGCAC
>NW_008752540.1:19075-23327 GCF_000715545.1 Opisthorchis viverrini | reverse complement strand
GTTCGGCGTGGTTTGTAAATGAGTTCAGAATTTTCGTCTTATTCATCTGTATCACGAAGCAGTGCAGTGTCATCTGGACTTCCGAACGTTAGCGCATTATCTCAATCCTGAGTGACGGCCCTCATTCACCTTTGAATTGAGGCACAATCAGATGCTCTCTTGGAATGCACAACAGCTATAAAAACACGTACATGTATTCGATTATTGTGACAGTAGAATGCATATCCGATATGCGGAAAAATGTATGTGCACGGTGGATTTAGTTTTCTGTGTTAATTTGACGTCAAGCGTGATCACGATTTTGAAGCATGACAAAGATCAAAGGAAAAATTCAAAAACGAGAGTAACAGCGGCTTGCGTCAACATTATCAAAAGGTTAGTTCACAACAATATTTCTCAACTAGCAAGCCCTTGATGAGTCACGTAATCGTTAGGGGAACGCAGTTGAATTGCACGGAAAAATTCACATTACTCGGTCACAGTTTTATGTTTTTTCTTGAGCCAGTTATGGATGGTTGGTGTTGTGAGTAGAGGTATGACATTGTAAGGACCTTTTCCCGTGAGGTCAATCTAGACCGAAGAGCCAAAAACCACTGCACAGCTGGTTTATATTCATCGGGAAACACGAGCCTTAAAACATAACCTTTCAGCTAGCAATTTGAGCCCCAACAGATTAACTGTGATCTGCTTATCAGCAAATTCCTCAGCTTGCAATCTGACAAGATACATTTCAATTTCGGACACCACAATACGCGGTTAAAGGTTTTGAACTTGATTTGTCACCTGTTTCCTGCTGTTTCCGTGCTCAGTATCATGTATCTACCCATCAGTATTGTCACATTAATTTTTCTCTGTTATTTTAATGATGTACAACAACCCTCCGCTTTCTGGGTTCAACGTGGTGTCGGCCTCTGCTGACGTGACGAATCCTGTGAATGTTTTTTTTAATGATGTCGGTCACTAGTGGTTTTTACGTAAAAAAAATTAGCCAGCTTCAAATATTGGACTCCTCTATCCATATCAGTGGACTAATGATGCGACAAATGGAGGACTGGGATACCCAGAACTTACATCCTTCTCTTTTCGGTTTGGGGACTCAGCCGCACACAGAATCGCAATTGTTTCTATTGTGACATGCGGATCACGATTCACTTGGATTTACTATTTTTAATTTACTTGAAAATCCTAAGAGCTGTTTTACGTGGATTTTTGTGCAGGAGTTCTGCTCATCCGATTGAAGTTCTCTGTGTCACCGATCTGCCTATAACTTGTTGTTCGGCTGATTAAATTTGGGAATTTGCTGTGGATTTTTCCCTACCTCTGTCCAATCTTCGCCAAAAGGACACGAAGTACCTTTTACACTATTCCTTATGGCCCGTCGTTTATTCATCGAATATATTTAAGCAGTTTGTTCAATATCCTAGCATTATTTTTGGGAAGTATTTCTGCGAGTTGCTCAGAATACCATAGGGACATCTCCAGTGAAGCCAATCATGTTCATGGTAAGTGAGCAGCAATATGTTAACCGATCTACACTCATTAGAATATCCGTAGTTTTGTTTGGAATTTGATCGTCGACTTTTGAAAAGATTGGGAAAATACGTCATCTACAGCGCCGTTTTGTTAATTGGGAAGTCTGCGCAACCTGCAGATCTCTGGTAACGTTCATCGTAATTTAGCAACTACTGACATCTTGAATATTTTTCACAGATATATTGATGCATTTTGATATCATAATCTAATTAGTTCACATAGTATATAGAAAAGTTTTTTTGAAAAAAAGTTTACTCAGCAAATATTGACCACCATAAATTAGGGGGCATTTTTGAGATAGTGGGTAACCTTCCACAGGTCTATTCCGTACGCATACGTAAGAAAACGGATGACAGGCCATAACTTTAGAATCGAATGACTCGTTTGGACCAGCCACATACTACGTGTCATTCAAAAATCAACCAAACTCGTTTCGCGATTAAAGTGTTTAATATGAATTTGCTTAATAACGCCTAGAAATTAATAAATATATCCTAAATCATAGTTGATTGGTGCCATGTTACCATGTTTTGACAGTAAAATGTGAAAACATTTGTCAGAAATATTTCTTTATGCGACGTACGCATAGTTGACCCTCTACATACACGGGGTATATATCCAAGCTCGTTTTCACCTACGCATCTTGAAAGTCAGCCAAGGCGTTTTCCACTCATTTTTCTTAGTCATAAAGCGAATTTCGGCTGATTTATCACACCACCATCGATTTGTTGCGAATGTACAATCCACGTCTTCAACACCAATTCTCAGTAATCAGCAGTCGCTGCTGAGATGTTTATAGATGAATCGGATTGAAGCATCTGCTTTAAGCAGCACAGATAAGACCCAACGAAGTTTTGAAACTGGTTTCCTCCAGTCTCATATTATACGCGACGGCACCATCAGTCATGGGGATCCGAAGTGGTTTCACCGACCAACTTATCAGATCAATCGAAACATCTGCAACACAGAATTTATTCAATAATTTTTTAAATATTTTATTCATAATTAGGCTTCCAGTGTTTTTCTGCTGTAAGACCACGTATT
The DNA here is from genome assembly GCF_000715545.1 of Opisthorchis viverrini. Lineage (NCBI taxonomy): Eukaryota > Metazoa > Platyhelminthes > Trematoda > Opisthorchiida > Opisthorchiidae > Opisthorchis > Opisthorchis viverrini. Next base: position 20,750 of record NW_008752540.1, on the reverse strand, counting down.
ATAGATACTAAGAAGTAACTGATTTCCTTCAACAACCAGTTTTAGTTTAGAGGCCGTCATAAAAAATGAAATGAAGTGAAGTTACGTTGCAATTCAGACGGCCCCACCACTGAAGCAAATCAATTTTTCACATCGCTGTGCTCCCTGGTTTGTAATTAAAAATGAGGAAAGTTTGTGGAGAGGTTTCAGGAGCAATCTGCTTAAGTTTCAGAATTTTTGGTCTCGCGGGTAGGGAAGGCTTACAGCAACTTCAGGTTGCGCCAAAAAGCAAGACAGCAGTCATTGAAAAAAACATAAATGGAGACGTAATACATTGACTGAGAGGGCCAAAATTAGGTAGGTACCTGTTGGGGGCATAGCACTTATTCTTTCCTATTAGATCAGAAATTAAGATCATTACATGTCATGGTTGCTTCTCCATCAGTACGATTGTAGTTAGCTGGCAATATGTCCTAACCCTGTCGACTGTCGTTGCTTCCTTCGTACTAAAGCCCTCAAACAAACCACGGTTTCTCTTCAGTGAAGCATCAGTATAGAGCACGAATGGAGAAGATTGCGACGTGTTAAAACTGAAATAATGAAGCTGGTAATGCGTTACGCAGCCTTTAGTAGTGACAGGGCCGTTCATGCGGTAGTTATCTATTGAAAAAAGCATGGCTACCACTATGAAATAAAGAATGTTCCCCGAAACTTACTGATGGAGGCCCAAGGACCACAGCCAATAATGATTTTGATCCAAGCACCGCACACAAGATTACAGAAGGCGTTCCGACAGTCAGTGACTGATTGTCGTCTCCTTCGCGCCGATCAATCTCGAAGATTTCGCCAATCTCACTGTCTGCATGGACGTCAAATGCACCAACTTTGCAAATTCGCCGACCCGTGGTTGAATAATATAAAAAATAATCCCTTCTAGAATTCCTCTTACCAACCAGTCATTACTTCGTCAAATGGACGGTTTAAGCTAAATAAACACTATGGATAAACAGTATCTTTTGAGTTGCGTAATTGATGAAAAGAAATTTTTAACCTAGGAAAGCCAAACTTACTCAAATTATCGGGAGATATCGACTGACACACTGATTTGCATATCAATATGTTCTTCAAAGGTGACTAACCCGAGTTAAATTTTTTCATTATATTTTACCACTGAATATGCTGAAAAGGGATGACTCATGTTTCAGTTGGTGCAATATTCGGAGTGTCACGATATAGGTTTATAGGGGCAACAACTTACAAGTTTGCAGAAAGCTGCTCGATGGATTTCGCTATTTTTGTGGACGCAATCACAGAGTAGTTTAACAAAATAGTCAGATGGAAGTTGTATGCCTCCAACAAGAAGGTAATTTAAAAGGCTTGTAAATCGTGTTTGTGCAATTGTTTGATGGTAGGACCATGTTATCGATAAGCGCAACACTTGCTACCCTCCAGAAGCAGTTGCTAGAGTCAGCTAGTAAAATGTCCACTGTGCATGGGAACCCGCAAAGCAAGAAATGGGCAGCAATATAGATAATATGCATAAATTCAGCTGTAACTTTACAATTAGCATCATGAATACCAGCATACCTTTGGAGCCCCGGAAGGGGCCCCGTGGAATTGGCTACAGAGCGTTTGGTTGTACTAAGAATCCCGGGGGTATGTGATTTAAGAAGGTATCCAGCAAAACAGTGATAAA
>NW_008752540.1:876-7581 GCF_000715545.1 Opisthorchis viverrini | reverse complement strand
TAGTTGGGTTCGTACTATTTCTTTGCGTGAGGGGTTCGACTGCTTGCTTGAACCGCCACCGTTTCTCCACTGCAACGTTTATCGCTCCAGCGTTTTCCGGTCAATTTAATGCTTTGGTTAGTCGCCCATAAAAATTCGATCGATGTGTCGGTATTATTTGATCATTCGTGTTGCTCGTGTGCGTTCGTCGTTTGAACACGATCTGGCTCTAGCATACTCTTACTTGGGTTAGTGTTAAACCGAATCATTTTCGACATGGTTGTTGATAGATCCTTCACCCTAGCATCACGCTATCATAAACTCGGCGTTTTCGTCGTTATTGCATGAGCCAGTATGTGACCGCCCGTCCAGTCGAACTCGCGTCATCTGTAATCGTTTTAAACAAAGACGAGGTAGAATTGGACGTGTCTTTCAACGGCTAATGTTCACGTATTCTGGTAGATGGCGTCTATCCTACCACTTGTCGCTGTTCTTGTATAAGATACTACGAATGGGACTGTTTTCTTTCACATGAACTAATTTCCCCGATGGTGTCCACTGCGAGCTGTGAACCGTTGTTTCTTTGTTGCCACTGCCATTTCAGCAGTGCTCTTGATGTATTGGATGTGAATTTCTTGGTTGCATTCTGCGGTTTTTTGTATTAGGCTTCCCAAGTAATCTCCGGGTGCAATTCTATTTCAAGTATTAATCCAAAGGATTAGCATTGTCAACCAGTATCCCATGCATAGATACCGAAAGGGGCACATTACTAACGGAGTGACAAGGGAACCGCATGCCTTTCATCTATGCCTACTTGCGCATTCGAAAAATATTACGAAACATGGTTAGCCATTGGGTGTGTGTTCCAAGTGTGTTCAGGAGTTGTTCCTATAAAGCAGGTCTTTATTTGAGGTTTGAGGAATTTTGCAATTGCAACAGCAGGAGAAGTGCATCACCATGTCAACTCTTGAAATGCTAAACTAACTCGGTATGTCATTCGTTGCGCAGGATCTGCCGCTGTGACCACTGAACTTTTCTCACTTTTGCTGCCCTCGATTAAGTCAAGTTAATAGGTAGTACTCAAATGGCTTAAAAGCGCACGTAAAAGATCTCGACAAAATTGGTTTGAAATGCTAAATGTGGAAAGTTCATGACATTTTGAAAAAATATGAAGATACATATATCTATATATATCCATATACATGCCCAATTACATCATTGCAACACAAAAGAGGCGAAAAAAGAAGAACGAATACTCTTTGAGACATTCCGAAATAACGGCTAACCGAAGAATTTTATATGGAGGTACTTACGAGACCAACACCAAGCTGATCGGTCAACACAACCAGAGCAGAGGAAGATTACGCTACCGTATATCAGAAACGTGGCGAAGTTGACTGCGCGACACCTACGGCTACATGCAATTGCAGTCGCTTCAAGCCTAAATTGCAACAGCAGGAGAAGTGCATCACCATGTCAACTCTTGAAATGCTAAACTAACTCGGTATGTCATTCGTTGCGCAGGATCTGCCGCTGTGACCACTGAACTTTTCTCACTTTTGCTGCCCTCGATTAAGTCAAGTTAATAGGTAGTACTCAAATGGCTTAAAAGCGCACGTAAAAGATCTCGACAAAATTGGTTTGAAATGCTAAATGTGGAAAGTTCATGACATTTTGAAAAAATATGAAGATACATATATCTATATATATCCATATACATGCCCAATTACATCATTGCAACACAAAAGAGGCGAAAAAAGAAGAACGAATACTCTTTGAGACATTCCGAAATAACGGCTAACCGAAGAATTTTATATGGAGGTACTTACGAGACCAACACCAAGCTGATCGGTCAACACAACCAGAGCAGAGGAAGATTACGCTACCGTATATCAGAAACGTGGCGAAGTTGACTGCGCGACACCTACGGCTACATGCAATTGCAGTCGCCTTCAAGCCTACAAACACGTTAAGAGCCCTCTAGAAACCAAAGGGGAGTTCGAACTCTGAACAACGTGTTTTCCGATATCTAATTCGCAATGGAAACGGAGGAGAACAACAAATTGGCGTCCATAGATATGCTCGTAACAAGGATAACAGGCGGCCAACTACAAATTGAAGTATACTGGAAAGAAACACATACGGGCCAGATTCTGAAATACCACAGCAAACATCCGAACTTTCACAAGCGGAGTTGTGTTTGAACTCTATTCGAGCGGATAGAGACACATTATAACACAACAGAGGCGGAGAAAAAAGAAGAACGAAGACTCTTCGAGACATTCCGAAATAACGGCTATCCGAGGAATTTCATATGGTTGTGCTTACGAGACCACCGTCAAGATGATCCGTCAACACAACCGGTAGAGAGGAAGATTACGCTGCCGTATATCAGAGACGTGGCGATCACTGCACGACGTCTACGGCAACATGGAACTAAAGTCCACTTCAAGCCTACAAAGACGTTGAGAAGAACTCTCTGGAAACCAAAGAGCAGGTTGGCTGCTTTGAAGAAGACTAACGTGGTCTACAAACTCGAATGCAACGGCTGCGACAAACAATATATTGGCCAAACGGGAACAAAACTTGCTACGAGAATACACGAACACAAGCTGCTAGTAGAACCTACAAAGACGTTGAGAAGAACTCTCTGGAAACCAAAGAGCAGGTTGGCTGCTTTGAAGAAGACCAACGTGGTCTACAAACTCGAATGCAACGGCTGCGACAAACAATATATTGGCCAAACGGGAACAAAACTTGCTACGAGAATACACGAACACAAGCTCGCTAGTAGAAGATATGACCCAATGTCACTCGTCTCAATCCACGAAGACAGAGTAGGACACACGTTAAATTAGGACAATGTTCGAATACTCGCTAACGCAAGAACAAACGGGAGTAAGAATTTGCCGAGGCGTAGTACTCTACACAAAAGTCGATCAATAAACACACGCCATTGACCCCATTATATCAGCCGTTACGAGCGAAAGAACCACACGGTCACGGGACTCGGAGCTAAGAAACCCAACGGAACCAACGGACTAGTTGGGTCAAAGGAAGACAATCAGCGAAAAACAGAAGCCCAATCAAATGAGCGAAACCCACCCCACAAAGCAAGAAGGAAACGACCGAATCACAGCATGACAACCACATACAGAACTGCCGAATTGAATGCACCCAACGAACCAACCAGACACGGGAGATTGAAACCACTTGAGATTCACGAAAGACCAATCAAACGTTAGGACGACGAATTTTTCTAGAACTACCAGATACTGTTCTGAAGCTATATAATCACAGGCAGAATAGGAGAAATTCACCCACTCAACCCGGCACTGACGATGTCACCTCGATTTGTGATGAAACGTTTGCAATCCAACTGCCAAGCTCGGCGAACAGACCAACATCTAAGCAGAGCATCCGAGCCACCTACATTTCACAACATTGCTAATACATATATCCCTCTCGAAAGTGGAAGTCTCCTACCTGGGCAAGAACCTCCGATGAACAGATAGATAGTTAAAGGTAACCAAGCACAATGGCGTTGGACAAAACGGAGTATTACAAACGAAGAACCGTCATAGAGACCATACTCCCCCAGTAGCATAATAGGTTTAACTGCACGCAATCGCATAATTGTTTCTGAAATCGGCTTGGCTCATTGTGTTGAAAAGAGGAAAGACATAGGCGCAAAGTGGCGGCTGACTAATATAACTCAGATATAAATCAGTCAAGCGAGAAATTAGGCAGTAGTGTTTGTAAAAGGCAGGAATCGGCTAAGGTGAACTCTCATCGGAAAGTGTACCGCGTAGGTGATTTAACGCGCAGCATAAAACAGTCAAAGCTCATGCAACATCAAAAAGCGTTGTCATTTGAAAGGTGCGATATGCGCTAATGTTTGTGCTGAGAGCTGCGATTCTCAGAAATATTTATGAAACCATTCATGTAGCCTTTTACGGGATGCTTGTCACTCGGAGGCGAACTGCAAAGCTCACGTGAGAGTTTAACTTTTATAACGAATTTGTTTTTAGAATTTATTATTTGCCATGCAGTGATTGCTCTTTAATTAACATTGTGCAAGTTTTTTCATAGATACTGCGAGTTGAACAGTCGCCGAGTCGTTACAGCTCCCTTTTTGGTATTTCGCCAAGCTGATGTCAATAAAAGCAATTGACAATTTAAACAGTCCTGATTTCTGTAAGTGATGGGCCTCATGGTGCTCTGCGATTTATTATTGAAGCTAAGAAAGAATGCGTAATTAGATGGCACTCGAAGAGGTAGATAATCTTCCCAAAAGAATTTCCGAGTACCTAAGTTTGGGATAATCGAGAAAAGAATAAACGTAGGCATGCAAATAATCTCGCCTCAACCGTGATCATTTTGATTGCTTTTGCCACTCGTAACAGTACGACAAACACTCACATGTTATTCCTTCAACATGATGATGTTGTAGGTTGATGAGCAACAGGGATACACTAGTGGCCTCTTGTAAGCAGTTCACCAGGCCGTTTTCAGTGCAAGTAAGGGATGAAAGGGAGTTAATACAGAAAACAGAAATCCACAATAACAATACGCGGTTTCAAAGGAAATACCGTCTCATCTGGAAAAGCAACCTATCCTGTGCCTGCGGCGTGTTACTTTGGGATGGCCTTGTCGGAGAAAACTTGGTGAAACAATGGGTGAAGTAATGACATTCTCCGTCGGTGGCTACTGTAGTCTAGAAAAAACAAATTATTCATGTATCAGATAGTAGGATACCACTTGTGGCGATCTCGTTCTCATTATTTTGTCAGTAAGAAAACCTGTTGACGTAAACAGCTAGAGATTTGACATAGACTCAATATTTGGCCTGGCACTGTAGGGCACAGACAGGTAAAACAGCAACCTTTGTTCAATTTATTCGAGCTAAATGGCGGGGACTGTGCCATGGAGCATTGACCGCAGCAAAATCGTTCAGAATCACGAACAAACCACGGTTTCGCTCATGTATGGAGAAACAATAATGCCGATTGTGTGAAGCAAAGATCTGTTGCAAGTCGATAGAATGATTTTATGATTAGTTCCTTCACTATATATAGGTCCTTCCAGGTGACGGTTGTGTCATTCAAACCATATTCCCAGCGAGGGTAATTACATGCGGAGTGTGAAGCGTGCAACCAATCACACATCACACCTCAGTATAAGCATAAGCAGAAAAGCGGTTTCGCTGTGGAAAAATATACGTGCAACTGAGAATACAATGCGATTACGGTAATGAAATATTTCGTCACAGTGAAAAACCACAAATGGGATTGGTTCAAGGTTCTTCGGAGAACCCTGCTTGGCGCTAGCCAGCCGTTCAACAAATGACTGACCAGAAGGTTCCAAACAGCTGACCCATCAAAGCAACTATATTTCAATTGCATCCGATATAGGCAAAATGGATCAAACTCAATCGAACAAGCACAGTTTCCCACAACGTTCATCCCTATGGGCTGACCACCGAAAGGTGGCCAACAACACACCCGCAACCTTCACAGGTTTTAGCGGATTGAACCGAGTTGACAATTTTTGGCATGCTGGTTAACATTGTAAGTTTTCCGAAACTATTAGGTTTTAGGTAATGATTCATTAACTTATGCCTTGCCATCCGGTACCCATATGCCCAAGACTTTGTCGCAAACGGACGTCGGCCGGTAGACTTCCAGATGTGCTGCGGACGAGCGATAGTAGGACTAATGTAAGCGCGTTGATAATGTCGAATTATAACGCAGATAAGAAGGATGTTCCAGACAGATGGACATGGGCAAGGGATTTGAAAGAAAACTTTCACACTGCTTAATCGTGGGCAACTATATTAAAAGACACTTGTCAGAAGTGCAGAATAAAGTGTCTCAAGCTGCTGGAAATCCAAACAACTGAATTAGGAAGCTGTTTGACGAACATACAAATTAATCCATCGAGAGTTAGCTTCTGACATCCGCCCTTCAAAGAAACATTTGCATAACGTATAGCGCCATGAAACCCATGAAGTTTGTCAAGGCGTGTCCAAACGGAAGATGGCATTTCTCCCTAGATTTAGAGCACATGATATTGTTGAACAGAAAACTTCGCGAGGCGTTAGTGAGCTCTGGCGTCATATACTTTCATTCGTAGCTTGCAAATATTTCGCGGTAAGCGCAATAACTGAAGGCCGTCAGAGTATACTATGAAGAAGCAGTTCGAAAACAAAACAGAGACATGTAAACGACAAGAAAATCAGTGCTGGTTTTGGTGGTATCTATTAGTGCGAATGATGCTCTGGATTCAAGCAACCCTGACAACTAAATCATTGAGTACTCCTATGGCTTTCTTGTAAATCGATTGCGTGTTACGAAATCCAGGCTCAAACGTCGGTGCCTTGCCGAATATCTATGAATTAACACTCCAGCAAAAACCATTCGGCACAGTCTGTGAACTAAATCTTATGCGCGCATCTTAGAACATATTACTTATTTTTAATAAGTATTTCGAACAAAATTGGAAAAACTATCCACCTGTTAAGCGAAGAACAACTTGGGGGCAAACAAAATTCCATTTATTCTGATTCCATGCATATCAGACCACACTCGCAAACTATAGCATCACGAAATTAATTTAAATTTTCGAACAGGTCCTGAAGCTATCCGGAGACATACTTTTGCTAAACGATAGATACTCAGCAAACAGGAGGCGCTCGTAGAGTGGTTCCTGGCAAAGGAATGGTGA
>NW_008752540.1:0-744 GCF_000715545.1 Opisthorchis viverrini | reverse complement strand
CTTATTCCATTTTTCATCTTCATTGCACTTCACATATTGGGAAGGTGGGTTATCATTATCTGATTTAAAAAAGCCAATTTGCAAACGAAATCACACTTTATTACCCCGGTTAACTAAGATCAAGTAACTCTTACGCGTTAACCAATTTGGGTTGCTCGGTGAGGTATCCACATTGATGGAATCCAGAGCATGAACACCAGGTCTCTTTTCCCGAAGTGGAATACACAATTTCCCCCGAAGTTGTTATGCACAACTCTCATGTTAAGCCTCGCTCACAAAGTAACATTCTATAGGGTGAGTTGAGCCTGTGGAGAGCACTAGAAAGTTTGGCCCAGCCGTCAGGGTTGCCGTTACAAATGCCTGAAAAGTATTTATCCGCTAGAATAACCACGGTAGTCTGATCATATTGTTTTGCGCTGACAACGGTACTTCAAAATATGAATTATTCCAACGGATCTCGGTGCTGTGCTGTATTTCAAAGCTTGAATCTTCGGTAAGTCGAGCGGTTGAAATCGGAAGCGATAGGCATGAATTATGTTTGAAATCGACCAAATTTTTGAGCGATAATAAGACTACAGTTTACAGCGAAGTATGTCAAAATTGTTGGGTGAAGTTTATACCTAATTTTGCATCAGGATCCAGCAAAGAAAATTATTCCTCGCAACTGTAAGCCGCTTTTAACTTATCACTATATAATCTGCTAAACAATAGTCATTGAATGTCCTGAACGGTAGCCAACGTTTG
>NW_008752539.1:24444-24966 GCF_000715545.1 Opisthorchis viverrini | reverse complement strand
TAGCTTTTTGGTTAGCGGGCACCGGACGTTTTCCAGTGCTGGCCTGCAAATATGGTCATAAAATTAAGGTCAAGTAGAGAAGAACTGATCGATTTGTCGCACTGCATAAATTTGCGACCTTTGCGTATTGGTGATGATAGGAGGGCAATACTGAAAATCAGAGCCTAGGTGCTCAGGTGACTTGGAACTGCAGTTTCTGGGGAGAGCCAAAGTTACAAGAGTATCTGAGACCAGTGTGTTCGATCCCTGTGAGGTAAGGGACGCGATTGCCATTGATTAACCATGAACGCATCAGTTGTGAAGGAGTTGTGGCAGGAAGTTATTTGGAATTCGGCAGAAGAGATTCTTGGATCGGCGGCACCTCATCAGCAAGTTGGAGAGTCTGAATCTCGTTGAATCTGGCGAAGTATAAGAGTTTCTGAAAAGAAAGTTATGGTGTAAAAGATTTTTATATCCTTTGCAAAGAAGAGGGGATAACCATGGTAGAAAGCGGCGAAGAAGTCTTCGATATACAGTGAGAAG
>NW_008752539.1:0-3408 GCF_000715545.1 Opisthorchis viverrini | reverse complement strand
CACTAGCGAGCTAACTACCTAACCGCTCCCTACCCTGTATGTATGACCTCCTCAACTTGGATGATTTAGTTGGTTTGTCTTTCACAATTATCTTACCTATTATACTTTTTTCATTCATTGGATAGCACTAACATAAATCTTTCCCGACTTCACCTTAAAGATGCTTACTACAATGATCACCATTCTGAAATGTGATCTTTAAGGCACTTACGTCACGAGTGATGTAATGAAATTTCAGCAGAAAGCCTAGCTTTTAACATTATTCATTAAGTATGGATTTTATGAGACTATACTAGTCAGACATATTGTGTTTGGGATTGAATAAAACACTATGTGAAAACGAAGATACAACGTTTGATTTTAATCTCTTCTACAGGTTCACGTCATTTCGATGAGTCATCACTTGTAAACTGCAACATCTCTGGTCTGCAACGCTCCACCTTCGTTATTATAATAATATAGAATTAATAATATTTTGTTGATAAAAGCTTTTGAGATATATTGTGAATTCATATTGCCTCCTTCAGTCTTATGTCAACATTGCGTTGCACACGGACTAATTGGCGGAGTTTCACGTGTCTCACAGGGTTAACAATTGGGGCTATATGCTACAGAAATATATTTATGGCAAGCAAGTTATTTGCAGAAAAATAATTTACATCCTGAGTGGAATATTTACTTGCTCTTTCGTGCGCAATGATCACGCAGTCTCGAAACTGTTGATTCTTGATCAAGGGGCTGTCGATCTGTTCACCGATCTTGGCAATTGGCATTGCAAGTGTTTCGTCCCCATGCGAGAGGACATCATCAGTGCGCAGTTGGATGGGTACTTCTTCCTTACCTGCGTGCGTTTATATAGCATTCGAAGACTATCTGTTATTTTCCAACCTGATTGACTACTTGAAGCGTAACGAATTTGGTGGGTCTATTGGTTCGTTTGTGATCTTTGTTGCGGTGTGGTCTACGCTCCTTTGTGTTGATTGGTCATCCCTACTCCCTCTATTTTTAGTAGCTTGTTCTCTCTCGCCTTGATTTGCATTGCGTTGTGGGCTGACGTCCTCGAGTTCTATTAGTTGCTTGTACCGTCCTATTTCCTCCACCGTGGCGGTTAGTGTCCCTGTGTCCGCCGGTTAATTTGGTCCTTTGGTGGGGCACCTCCTCCGATCCGATTGATGTATCCGTTTGAATGATGCCTACCGGCTTTTCTTATGAGTCCCTCGTCTGGTTACTTTTGCATCTTTGTGGTTTCCGCGTTCTGTCGCTCTTAGTGGCTGGTAAATTGGATGAATTTCGATGTGTTTTTGATGGCTTCTTCGGTGGAGTACCATGCTTCCATAAATTCGCGTTCTCTCATTTTTCTTGTTTGAGCCAGTATGCGAGTGCCGCTCCAGTCGAACTCGTGTTCTTCCTGATCTTTGTGTGCTGAAATGAGGGAGAAGTGATCGTGTCTTTTAGTGGCGAGCAGTCCTTGCATTGGATCCTGTATGTGACATTGTCCTTCGTCATTGGATCTAATTTCCTTTTTGGCCTTAATAGTGTCCCCCGCAGATTGGTCGCAGGTTTCTAAGCAAACAGTGTATTGTGCTGTCGTAAGAGCCTTGCCGTCATTTCAGCGGTGTTCTTGATGTGCGGGAGTGTGACTCGTTTGCTTGAATTTTGTCCTGTTGCATCGATCGTATTCGGCTACCTGAGTGTTCTCCAGATGAAATTCCTCGGGTATCCATTTTTCTGAAACAATCTGTATAGGCCCTTTGCTTCTCTGATCTTGGATTCTGTTGTGCTGCAGTGTTTCTCGATCCGCTTGAAAAGTGGCCGAATACAGCTTCGTTTGTGGCAATTTGGATGGTTGCTGTGGTAGCTGAGGATTTTGTCCGAATGTGTCGCCTTTCTGTAGACCTCAGTTTGTATATGTCCGTTCGGCAGTCTGGTGATGAGGATGTCCAGAAACGCCAGTTTTCCGTTGTTTTCTTCCTCGGTTGTGAATTTGATCCGTCGAAAACGTTGTTTGCCAGTTGGCTTACTCGTTGCAACTCGTTCCTTTGATGATCACAAATGTATCGTGCACCTAACGGATCCATATTTTGGGCCTTATATCGGGCGACACAATTTGTTACAATTTTTGCATTGGGGCTTCTGCAATGAATCCTGAAATTGGTGATCTCATTAGTGTCCCTCGTAGTTGTTCATAATATTCTCCGTCGAACTTGAAATGTGTAATCAGGCATAAGTCGAGTAATCTGCAGAGGTCTCCTTTCTCCAGTGATCCAGTTGGCGTGCCGTTGTTGATCAATAATTCGGCCACAGTCATCTTTGCCGAATCGAGATCTACAGACGTGAATAGTGATCTCACATCAAAGGGAAACATTATTTCGTCCTAATCAATGCTTACGTGTTTTAGTTTCTCTAAAAATTGTCCCGCATGGTTGATTGAGTGTTGAGACCCATCGATGAGATGCTTAAACCTTTTCCATAGTTCTTTCAAAAGATTGTAGGTCACTGTTCCAGGGAGTGATACAATTGGCCAGAGAGGTATTGATTCTTTGTGTACCTTCGGAAGTCCGGAGAAGCGGGGAGTGGCCGAATCACGAGCTCTCATTCTCCGGTATTGCTCTTTTGTAATCTTGTGGAAATCTTAAAGTTGCTTTAAGTTCTCACTGATTTTGTTTGCTATCTGCTTGCTTTGGTCGCGTTCTAAGCGGCGGTATGTAGTTGTATCGTTAAGTAGTACCTTTGTTTTATTGATATAGTCCGGTTTGTCCATGATCACCGTTAGGCGTCTCTTGTCTGCCGGTAGAATCAGGATGTTTTCATTCTTCTTCAACTTGTTCATTGCTTCTTTTTATTTCCCGGAAAGCACGTTGAGTGTGATGGCTGGGACGACATATTGACGAAGTTGCTGCTGAGCGTTTTCGTTGAGTCCAATAGATTTCATCGCTGCTTCTAGGCTGGCTAAATACTCCAGGTTTGTCGCGTCTTTGAAGTTGAAATCAAGGCCTTTGACGAGAACGTTTTCTTCAGCTCCCGGCAGTTGCCTATTGGATAGATTCCTCACCCAGAATTCGTTGTGACTACTTTCGCACCCCTACTCCCTAATCAGTCTTAAGTATTCGCCATCTAGATGAGACTTCTTGTTTTTAGACGTGTTCTACCGCCATGCTGAGTTGCTCAATGAGATCTGCTCATATTGTTAAAAAGCAGAAGGCGGCGCCCAACCAAAGCACCAAGTGACGCAGGGACACTAATCGCCACGGTGAAGGAAATAGGGCGGTACATGCAAACTCGAGAACGGCAGACCACAACGCAGTGCGACTCAAGGCCAGAGGGAACAAGCTATTAAGCATAGAAGGCGTAGGGTTGACCGAGCAACACAAAGGAACGCAGACCATACCGCAACAAAGATCACAAACG
>NW_008752538.1:24832-25097 GCF_000715545.1 Opisthorchis viverrini | reverse complement strand
CAACAGTAAGTTATGAGAAACATAACTTATTTAAAAGCAATATTAATCTAATGTAATAAATTTTATACAAAGCATGAAAGCAATCTTTGGTCCCAAACTCCGCTCCATCTCGCCGAAACAAAGAAGAATATCCGCTCACGCTGTGGCTGTTCGAAAAACCGTCACCTAACCGTTTCAAACATATATGGTATGCAATATTTTGTACTTCGATAAGAATCCTAAGTTACTGAGTTAGAGTTTGCATTGAGTGAAAAGTTAGATAGTC
>NW_008752538.1:18186-20402 GCF_000715545.1 Opisthorchis viverrini | reverse complement strand
TCAATGACACTTCAGAAAATGCACGCTTAACGAAAAAAGAGGGCTGATGCTTCTTTTTCATAAAAGCTTGATACATATATGCAAATAAAAGCTAATGAGGTGCAAATCTAATTGTTCACTGAATAACTTGTGATTGTACGTGATAGCAAAAACCAACCACAATCGCGTTTTGCTCTATTTTTTGCAGCTCAGAGCTTCACCGTGGGGGCTGCTCGGGTACAAGCAGGCTTCCGCTCCGGATTTAGGTCGCTATCGATAACGGCCAGTGATGTGTGTGATCACCTAACGCCGGGCTGCCCTGTGGTAGCTGGAAACACATACTCATTTAGATACTCGGGCGTGGTTCCGGACCGAACTGCAACAGTAAGTTATGAGAAACATAACTTATTTAAAAGCAATATTAATCTAATGTAATAAATTTTATACAAAGCATGAAAGCAATCTTTGGTCCCAAACTCTGCTCCATCTCGCCGAAACAAAGAAGAATATCCGTTCACGCTGTGGCTGTTCGAGAAACCGTCACCTAACCGTTTCAAACATATATGGTATGCAATATTTTGTACTCCGATCAGAATCCCAAGTTACTGAGTTAGAGTTTGCATTGAGTGAAAAGTTAGATAGTCTGCACTACGGATGTTTTGGACACGGATTCTTTAACCTCCTGATAAACTATGATCCATAACATCACGAAAACAAACTTTAGTTGGCAGAAAACTTTCGTTTGCAGGAGAATCTGTGAACCCCTCCATTGACTGAGCTACCTTGTGCTGATGCATGTCATTTTAGCGGGTAAAGTGCATCGATCCAAGCTACTACAGCGAACATCTGTGGGACCATACGGTGTGCCCAGTGCTTTCATATTTCGGACATTTCATTCCACGTATCCGCCCATCACACATAATTACATGCGTTGCGTTTACGGCTAAGCAACAGATTACATGTTTACATTGATAATGTCATGTTCTACGAAATGCCTTTCCAGGGCCAAACGACTATTAGGTGGGAAATACTAGATTCCAACTTGGCCCCCTTCCTATGCGTCGAGTTCGAAGTGCAGATCCTTTAATCTCCATAACTGGCGCCGAACACGGATTTGCTTTGTGTTTTCAAGTCTGTGCAATATAACATTCTCGCACATTAATTTTGATCGTTATGATTTGTTTTTTGAGAGAATACAACGCTTGTAAAAATTAAGCAGACTTTTTAAGCTAGCTCACCCTCTGAATATATATCCTGATATCGATCCTAGGAAATGATTTTTTTGATGACCGAAATAGACTGTGTCCACTGGAAACACGATGAGTGTAATAATATACTAAAGATGCCGTCGTGCTTTAATTGATCCTAATTTGCCACCGTTCTTGACAACATTGCATCAGCATTTAATTTCGACAGTCCCTCTATTTACTAAAATCAAACGTAATGCATCGTCTCAATCGCAGGTAGTGACTGCCCAGGAACGGCGTTCATCCTGCTTTATTTTGCGGCAACTTTCTTCTATTCCTAAATTCCCAGTGTGGTATGCGTAACTCTTCTCAGCTTTTACTATTCATCGTTCATTTAAGCGGATTTTTGAGGCGGACGCGCAGAACTCTGTCATGGAAAATTGCTTCTTCCCGATCCATGAAAGTCCCAGAATTATGTTCGCTTTACTGAAAGCATCATGAAACTATCATCCAATTGTTGTTAGTTTCGCAGGTAGGCATCATAATCGCGTATACAAGCGCACCGATTTTAACTGAAAGGGTGAATACTCAAAGGACAACATGGTATGTCAAGTTGTTCCAGTCATGCCGATGTTTCAGGGTTTTATTGCTGCGGCTCCTTGATGAAGTTAGTGGTGCCAAACCCACAAACATGATTTGGACAAGCTGCGGCTCCTTGATGAAGTTAGTGGTGCCAAACCCACAAACATGATGTGGACAACACGTACTCATAACTCTGGACCGAATGGTTCACGGACAAAAATGTCGTTCAAATCTAAAATTTTTATCCTTTTCTCCTTGCTGTGCCGTCTGGGAATCACTTCCCCGATTTTCTAGTGCATTAAGTATTCAACAAGTGGCGCGACATTCCAGATAAAAACCTTCGCATTTTTAAGACACCACATGTATTTTGGATATATTTACACATTCACTATAACAGAGTCTTAGGGCATTTCTGAGTTTTTGCACCAAAAAGTGTACCGATTTTAAATTTGCAAATATGGCGAAGAC
>NW_008752538.1:0-13371 GCF_000715545.1 Opisthorchis viverrini | reverse complement strand
TGTGATTGCTGCTTAAAGGGTGAATGAATTACTACCAAAATAAGATAAAGTGGCCGACGACAATCATCCTGCTCTCATCATCCCTCGTTCATGTAGCAAACGGAACATTCATTCCCAATTCAGTGTCACATATACGCCTGTATATGGAGTGTTTTGAAAGACGTTGTTTGGAGACACTCCTCACAATAATGTGGTCACGATCCGGATTTGACTTCACAGAACAATTTTGTTACGTTGCTATATGCGTGAATATTTAAAAACGACTCTATTCGATGCATGGATGCGTCAATGCAAGCCAGTATGCTGGTCTCTCATGTGTGTGATGTTCTCCTGATTATTCACCTTTTCAAGGGGGTGATTTTTCCCAAATAACTTTATACTTCAACTTGTGTTTTATTATACGCTATCTAAGGTACACCAAAAATAGGAACCGATTCATAATGATTGCGTTCCGTTTGTCTAAAAGACATGTATTTGATTAACACTAAATCAGAAATGAGTGGAGAACTTTCGTTCAGTTATAGATATTGTGCAGACCAAACATTTTTCCGTACACATGAGGCATNTAGCCCCCAAGCGAACGGGTGCTCCCCAGGTGGTTTCCTTGCCATTTGGTTGATCATTTGAAAACTTGGGTTACGTGAAGGTCTCAAAAACCTGTATCTGGTTGGTCCCTTGGCCACACTTAATTCGAGGGTTTTGTTTTTTTCAGTGCGATTCGGAAGGTCCCTTCTTGCGTTCTGGTTTTGAATTGCCCCACCTGATTGGCCGATTATAAAGATTTCTATTTTTAGTAGTACTATGTAAGAAGACCGGAAACGCCATTCCAGAAAATGCGTTGGAAGGAACCCTCTTGAAACCATAGGAAACATTTTGTGCAACGAATGAGACGAACGTGGTCCACAAATCGCGGTTTACCGTCTGCAAGAAACTATTTCGCAGGACTGGAAGGGAACTTGCCACCAGAAATCCTGTAATGCAAAGAGCATGCAAAGACTGGAGACCTTAGTTTAAGTGCGTTAATTTGAGGCATCCTTTATCATAGAACCAGAAAAGCGTCATCAAACATAATAGTATGAGCAGCCGAACGAGATAACGTGGCTTTCGATTTTTCTGAGGATTTAGTGAATCCCGTGAAGCTATTTTGAGTTTGAGGCGAGAGGCTGAAAAAGCCTTGTTGATCACACTTCATTTCTTCCTAATTATGACCATACTTCAATATTTTTCAAACTCAAACTGCCCGATGAATTCATAATAGATAACGCAATATACAGATTACTGGACGGTTCAAAAGACACGTATACCTTGACACCTTAAGCACGGTGCAAGGCATCACTTATAAAATGATTCAAGAATGTTTCTGGAAAATTGATAATCAACAGATATTTTGTTGTTTCAATTTTTATTGAAGGGCTTTCCGAGCAGCAGGGAAGAGCAGTGTATAAACGCGGAATAAGTATTACACATATAGAGTATACGTTAGTTTGATGCCGATCTAAGATATCATGGAGTCACTTTCGCTGGAGTTTATCGAGCCCAATGAATTCCAGATGTAGACTCCAATCTTGTCGCATAGACAAATTGCAAGGGGCTATTTTCCGAAAAAAATCGCAAGCGATTTCTTTGGATGGAAGGTTTATATTCTTTGATAAGCTACCGATGGTCCACTGGATATCATGGACATGGCATGTCAACACAGGTATATGCATTCACACTACGGGATATGGAGATTGGTTTCACAGATCTCGAGTTATTTAGACGGCGCTTTATCTTTATTGCTGCTTACAACTTCTAAGCAGCCGCAGGTGCACTTTAAGTGGGATTTTGCGGGCTCAAATTTCAATGAAGGAGCATGATTTTTTCAACGCAGATCATAATGACATTTCATTTTCTTGTAACTGATCTTAGACCGCTGACAAAAAGACAGCGCGCAAAACGTTAGGTTAGTATGCTTGATGTGCAAAACTGTTTAGGCGTGATTTCAGAACTTTGGTGAATTAATTATATATTGTTTTGAAAACTGGGCAGCATATACTTCTTGTTAAGTGGCCACAGAAATAGCGGTATATCCAGAATGATAAATTATTAATTCGGGACTAAATCATCATGCCGCCCTGATAGTTTGCCTACGAATTCCTTCAAGCAGACATTTAGCGTGATTGGCGAAACAAGATTTCCCTGCGGAATATATATGCACCTTTAGGGTGGCTGCCAAATCAACCTCGATACTGATTCTTGGCAATATCCTGAATTACAGATTGTCAGGAATAACTGAAACAAAAAATGTATGAAGTCAATACAACTGGGGGACCCAAGTGGTAACTAATGAGTTTCGTTGATCGACCCAGTTAAATTATCAATGTAGAATATTGTTTGGATTGCCCATTAGTATGAGCCAGTTTCCTGAAGTTCGTGGTACCCATATGTTATATGGGTCACAAACAGATACTACTTTACACAGTCGGCAGCCAATTAAATTAGCGCTTGCATCACAGTTCCGAGAAGGGGGTTTATACCGCCATTAATATTCAACGTTCAGTCGACGACAAGGTGGCCGGTGTCCATTTTAACTGTTTTAATGAAATACAAGATGACCAGGCCGTTAAACTGCTGCCTGAGCACTGTGATTGCTGCTTAAAGGGTGAATGAATTACTACCAAAATAAGATAAAGTGGCCGACGACAATCATCCTGCTCTCATCATCCCTCGTTCATGTAGCAAACGGAACATTCATTCCCAATTCAGTGTCACATATACGCCTGTATATGGAGTGTTTTGAAAGACGTTGTTTGGAGACACTCCTCACAATAATGTGGTCACGATCCGGATTTGACTTCACAGAACAATTTTGTTACGTTGCTATATGCGTGAATATTTAAAAACGACTCTATTCGATGCATGGATGCGTCAATGCAAGCCAGTATGCTGGTCTCTCATGTGTGTGATGTTCTCCTGATTATTCACCTTTTCAAGGGGGTGATTTTTCCCAAATAACTTTATACTTCAACTTGTGTTTTATTATACGCTATCTAAGGTACACCAAAAATAGGAACCGATTCATAATGATTGCGTTCCGTTTGTCTAAAAGACATGTATTTGATTAACACTAAATCAGAAATGAGTGGAGAACTTTCGTTCAGTTATAGATATTGTGCAGACCAAACATTTTTCCGTACACATGAGGCATCCAGACCACCTTGACTTCCAAAGGCGGGCGCCTATATAAGTGGATACGGGAATCTCATATAACGCCTGCGTCCACTGGATGTATAATGCCCTCATTGATCATATTGATGTGATTATGCATTTTAACCCAGTTCTCCTGCAAGCTTTAGTACTGCGGTGCATCTCGTGGCAATGTAGCTCGTAAAAGTATGCAAACCTGGAGGCATTTGGATTGGCCGGTGCAAGGAAGCCTACAGTATTTTCGAAATCTGGTGTCATAATTGGTGCTTTAATATATTCGGTTTTGCTTCATTTGCCCCAGTTTCCACAGAAACATATGCCATCATTATTTTCCGTATTTTTTCAAAGAGCCGTTATTTCATTATGATTCAAATGCTAAAGTTAGCGCTGAAAGTGTTAGGCAACCCCAATAGATTTCTCTTATAAAGCATTCGGGTAACTCGTCCCAGTACATGCTGAAGCACAGAGGACACATGTAGTTAGAGGGCATCACAGTAGCCCCGCTGTCCTGCATACAAAACTGAGTATAAAGCCGTCGTATTCGGATTTCTAGAAACAATGCGCGCTATCGAGATATGTATGTGCCATTTGTTGAACTAAGTTTATGTTTATATTGAGCACTCCTCAAGTCTGGGGGTCACTATTCGCCCATCGAATAAGGAGCCCTCATAAATCTCCACTTTAACCTCGCGTTTATCAGGGAAGGGGTTTTGTTACTTTCATCAACATGGTTACGCTTATTTAACTAAAGCTGTGCGCTTGTTACAAGCACGGAAACCATGTGATTATCCGTGTGGATTAAGCCTTTTCCTAAAAATGCATAATTATTCTGTGGAAAACAGCGTAAGCGGGCAACTGTCGTATCATGCGGATTAGGAATATGACGCCACATAGGTGGAACATGTCATAAAGCGGTTGCCATGATAAAAAAAGTTATTTTAACCCAACTCGCCTACTTATCGTACCCGCTAGCCAGATAGCTGTGCGCAGCGGTGATAATAGGGCCTTGCCTATGCACGGTGACCCAATCCAACGGTCCACGAGTGCCCTCTATATCGTTCACCATGACTGCTTGCAGAAGCTGCCCATACCCATTATCGCAGCTGACCACAAGGCCCTAAATAATAGATTAATCCAATGGCCATAGGGGGTTCTTTATATCCATATACGTCGCCCGTCCGCCAAGTCCATTTCTGAAGTACACACAACTAGCCTCGGCCAATCATGCGTCCATTTGTCGTTTCCATCGTACTGGGTAGTCAGTCCAGTTCGCAGATTCAGGAAGCCGCTTTTACTCGACAAGGTTTCTGAAGGGGAAAATGTATAACCGATTACCACCCGTATACACCCGTATTTACAACACACATCTGAATAACGCTGTAGTGGTTAAATCGAGAGATGCTTAATAAAGCCCGCTGTCCACAACTCGTGATCGGTATCTACGCTGAATCTGGAGCCTTAGTGTTATAAATCTAAATGCACTTGTTGCTTAATTGGTCCCATTGGCGATGGTGGGAGAGGTGAGTGTACATCGATCAATTGGTGACAAGATTAGGGCAAGATATGAATTGTTGGACGCAGCGAAGTTAAAGCCAAATAGGGCTGCATACTATTCAGTCGCAAGTGCAAGCGGTATGCACTTAAGCTCTAGGATATCAGGACCGCATGAATCCTCATGCGTGCACCCATGGATGCAACCGTAGCGAACACTTATTGAGTAAGCGGGCATTCGCTATTACGTTTGCTCATTTATGGAAATAAGTCCCAACCTACTCAACTTCAGCTTCCCGAATAGAAATCGACGTGTGGTCTTTCCGTATTCAGTCGCTGCAGTAGGTTCACTAACAGGATCTTCATTCCCGGGAGCCGACCAGCCAACGTGTATGCGTTCACGATTTTCAGCATTTGGTTATATATCCTGATATTCCGCTTGGACGCCATGGATGTTTTAGATAAGTGAAAGCGACCCGGGCCTTGTAAATTCGTGAACAGACCTCATCTGTCGCACCACAATCAAAACTATTACAACATCCAACATATGTAAAGCGCTGTACAAATCCGTATACCTCTATTCGGAGTGTAATTAGCGCGTTCAATGGCTGCATGTCCAAAAGCAGTGTTCTGGGGACTTGTAGTCATTTCTGTTACATTCACTTTCTGCCCTGGATTACGGTACTGTTTAACTCATGTATTAAATTCGGATTAAATTATTTAATCAACTCGGAATTTCTACGTAATGTCCCTACACATACTACATTTCTGCATGTGCCCACTCGTTTGATCTAGACCTTTGGAAGTATAATATCACATCTTGGACAACTCGAGCCCTGCTTGATCGCCAGTCAACTAGACACAAATCTACTTTTATTCCATTTCATTTAATCTTTTGTCGTCGCCACACTAATTGTGGCAAACTTTAAGTCGTTTTCCCTCCATTATTACGCCCCATCCCATAGGATGATTCCTCCATTTCATGAGGCTTTACTGATCTCACCCTATTCATTCGTTTTTCCAAGCTGCCACTTTCGGTAATATTTGCGTCAAACACCTTGTGTGCCTGTTATTCACTCGATATGGCTTGTGATTTACGCATGTGGCGATCTACAACCGATCCAGAAACATACCTGCTTCTCATATGGGCTTTATTTCACCTCTACATTTGGCCAACGAAAAATACCCCGCTTATTACAGAACTGCACACCCCAGACCAATCACCTCAAACACGACGTCTGTAAAATGGCTGTCCAGAAACCAAAGAATATCATCGCAATGACGCCAAGGCACTGCTATACACAGTTTGCTACCATTCCCGCAAATGATCATTTCCTTCTCCTGACTTTACCATACAGACTACTTTTTCCATCATTGGCGACAAAGAACAAACTCATACTTTATTCTGGCTGTAACCTTTTGATCATTCCTGATGGTATACCGTCAACCAGTTGTAAATAAACACTATTATTACAACCTAACGCTTTGTGGGTTCGAAGCGTATACCAAAGGACGGGATGATTTTCGTCAGTTTACCCAAAGACATCTGCTTATTTTCCACCTCTTCGAAGGTAAGAACGATAGTTGCATACTCCAGATTGTCGTCAGAAGATATTTACATACTGGGGTTTAGAAAACATTTCCTCGTTCGTCCCATTACCTCAACGATCACGAAACTAAGAGTGGAGGGAAAACGTCATTGAAAGATTGCTTTTGTGTACGGAAGCTTTTGGAGTTCTCCATCATACAAACACGTCAAACCTCCGGTTAATTCTCGCTGTTTTGTATAGTTGAGGCGATGTGTTCTACGCACAATGCGGATGACATCGTCATGCCTGATTTTGCCTATCCTGACTGCGTGCGACTACGTGTCAAAGTGGTACGCGTAAGCTAGAAAGCACGTCCAACGAAACCATGGAAGTGGTAAAGAAATGGATCTTCCTGCTTGCACCTGAATAGCATACGAGAGTGGGCCTGAAAGCACCTATCAGGCGTTTTCTGAGCCACTGTGTTGTAACGATTTTGGAATTAGGTAGCATTACCATTCTTGTAACTCAGATTGCCTAATTTGCGCACCTTATTCCGTTTCTTGAATAATCCACTGCAATCACTCAAAAATCCGCCGAGACACAAGCAGCGGTTAGAAACAGTAAAAAGCTGGCTTTCTGGCAGAGAAGTTTTTTATGCTAGCCCACGGTGTGCACTAACAAAAGCATGTTTCAAAATGTAGTTATCCTACACCGCGTCTATGAGCACATCCATCCTAATGAATCACTCGGTATGAGCACAAAAACTGTGGCCTCCAATTTTACAAACTCAGTGCACAGAGCTCAATCGAAGTGAATGAGGCCCAGTGCTTACTGTAAGAACTACGACAAACGATGCACAAGATTTACTTTGAACGAAAAGTTGATACAAAGATATACTGAAATTGGAAAAAAGTGCCACTGGTCCCGTAGCACAGAGAACTAGCACTATCGATGGCACTACATTACACGTTTTTAAGCTAATGCATCTGATGGACTCAATCCGATAATATCCCACAGCAGACAATCCCCAGAGCCACACATCTCCTAATCATAAGAAAGCCTGGCACATAGGGATCAATTGGGCTGGGAAAACCTCATAAAAATGATCATGCACCAAAACAACTACGAATTGACGGATGTGAACTGTGTAAACCATTCGAAGAAATGTAGGAATAGAGTCAACAGAGTAGTTATGTTTTCTAGCGTTTAACCAAAATACTACCACACTCTAAATCTACTCAAATACTTTCAGCCAGTTGCATAAGAATCGTGGTCTTTATGCAATAGTCTCTCAGAAGCAAATGACAGTTTGCTTTCCGACTAGTTCATATTCGCAAGGTACACAGAGGAACAGAAGGCTGGGAGTTCCGGAGGAGCCTGTTCATATAAACTCAGAAATATCTCAGTAGACACGTGCCCTTCGACGTAAGCACAAGCTCAGTGGGGAACTTTTTCGATGTCGTCACTATTTCCCCTCATAGCTTTAGTGAGCTTGCGGGTACCTAGCGACCGGTGTGGACAAAAGTTCGCTGATTAACACAAGACAGTTCAAAACCAGTTCCGAATTTGGCGATCAGCAGTCAGGTCGCTTTCTTTTGTTGGATTCACGGGTATATGAACCACGCCGCAGTACATGCCGAAAGTACTCTCATGAGTTATCCCACCCCCCACTGGCAAGCAAGGTTGGTATATATTGGAGGTCCTCCGAAAACCAGACAAACTTTAATAAGGAAAATGATCGTAGCTACCAAATCAAGCACAGTTAGCGATCTTTATTTCATTCGAAGCATTCGCATTCTAACATTTAGGCTTGCTGAAGCATAAACTGCCACCGGGACAACAATAACATATTTTTGGGACGGGTACCATGGTAGAGCTTGCGATACTTTAGATCAATGAACCATATTGCCCCGCCTCTGGAACGCAATATGCAGCTGCAGGGCAATCGTATATAATTGGATGAACCAGTGTATGGAAACGCCTTGCAGAGATACAGTAACTGGTCTGTCGTGATGACTCGCAAACCCCCACTCCGATTTAAGAATCTCAATCGATCCCTTTTTCTCAGTCACTTGTCCGTACTTTTTTATACGAGGACATTCAAAATGTGGACGGTTTTTAATCACAGCGAAGATTGGTCTAAAATCAACGAGCGTCATCATACCTTGCAAAGAATTCCTAAACCTACTAACACATACTCACACAAGATCGGTTTCGAGCTTGCCAGCCTTCTAGGCAAAAATCCATTAAGGGCTGCAATAAATTTATTAACGCCTGGATGAAATGTCTTGGGTAACATCTACTAGTATTATTATTCATTGTATTTGCTCCCAAGAATAAGTGAAAAGGCCAAACAGCGATGAGGGTGATTTATGGTATCCCTTGCGAAATAGCAGAGTTTCGTATTCGATTCCAACCACGCAGTCTACAAGATCCGCACACGCATTTCGACGCAAACGAATGGGGCCGCGTTGGTGTCCTGCAGTTCAACCTTGATAGTCCATTCACCCTACAAGGCAGATAGTTTGTATAACATACGAATATCGATGCAAGCAAGGAGACTGTTGTACAAAACCTTGTCGCAACTAGGATCCATTTTTGGAGTGTGAGTGGATTTGCTGCATGAAATGACTGCGGGACGATTCTGAATGTGAGAATGAACAGAACACGTAGCCCCGTAGACGTTTGGTTTATTAGATTTGTTCCGTGCATTTTGCCGAATAATGTGAACTGCACTCGCGCAATATAGGATCATGGTTTGTCCTGCCAGCTTAAGATTCTTCTGCGCATCCTTTGGATGCGGAGTCATCAAGCAGTTGCACAAAATAGGTTCTAGGCATCCGCTCCAGTGTACTTTGTGACTGAGCACTGAATACTGCAGCCTAACCCCCACTCTAACACAAGGTATTGCGATTCTGTCAGGAGCAGGAAACTGTCACATGAAACTTTGTCATTTACGCATCCGCACGTATTCCTCAATGGTCCATCTGCAACATAGAACATGCACTACTTTCGTTTGTGTTTGAAACCACCTACGTTTTCTTATGTAATCCGTTTATGTAAAATGTATTCTTAATTCTTAAGGTGGTCGAAGTAGTTCATTTGTCTGATAACTTACTGATGGAATTTGCGGAGGCAACATGCCAGTATACGTATAGGAGTATTGCTTTCGTGGCATCACGGGACATCCTGGGGTCAGGTGGGTACACACACTGTTGTCCGGTATTGGTAACGTCACTAATCCGTATGGTAAGCCAGCTTGAACCTTCACTTTACCCGCATAGATGGTTTGATCTGTATATCAAAGTAAGCAATGCAAAATTATAGTCAGCACTCAAGAAATAATCATTAATAGGCGTTGAATAACTTCAATTGGTCTGAGGTGGCTATCTTGTGTTGATATTAAAACAATTTTTATGAATCTAGGTTGCTCGATTTTTGTTTGCACGAAAGGTGGTGTTTTGGTGAGGCACCAGTAAAAACCATCGGAAAAT
The DNA here is from genome assembly GCF_000715545.1 of Opisthorchis viverrini. Lineage (NCBI taxonomy): Eukaryota > Metazoa > Platyhelminthes > Trematoda > Opisthorchiida > Opisthorchiidae > Opisthorchis > Opisthorchis viverrini. The sequence goes on along the minus strand of NW_008752538.1, from coordinate 3,671 downwards.
TCTAGTCTCTCTTTAGTTCAGATGTACGAGCTTCCTCATTTCTAGCAAGTAACAAATCACCCTCAGGTTGATTCACTATTCGGTGATATGTGCTCCGGTTAATCCATGTATGTAGTGCTGTAATAAATCAACCGAATTTTCAAACTGCCTTCCAAAAAGTGCAAAATAAGCGTTAAAATAAAACGATAGTTGTCCTGTTTGTCAACTCACATGGGACGAATGAAATGACGAGGGATGATTGCTGCCCCTTGGTGAGGGTACATGGTTCGGAGTTACATGGATATACGGCCACAGCCGTCACTCCAGCTTTGGATGAACCTGTGATGTTTGAGAAATCAGATGGAACAAAAACACCCACGAATATCAGCTACGTTTTTCTCATGTGAAGGATCCAACCAATCAATACAATACTCAATAAGAATTGGGAAGATAACGCTGAGTGCAGCCGATTTATAGGTAAATCTTCGGGAGAATATCCGGGTTGAACGTTATTTGAATGCAAACAACTAACGTCAATACTTCAAACCTCACCGATAAGGGATGACTAATTAAACCAATACACCATGCACGGATTTATTTGACATATAGTGAATCTGTAGTCTCTGCTATCACCAAACTCCTGGCTGCCTGAGTTGACTTTGGAGCCCATCATTTGGCAAAACGTTGGGATATTCAGCAACCGAGTTTCTGGTAAGTTTAACAAGCGTAAAATGGTCATTTTACGGCAAGCATCACCGTTTGGCTGCCGGATTATGAAGTAATTTTTGGCAACACGATTTCGTGCTCAAATACTGAAATTTCATCCATAATCTAGTCGACCTAGGTGCTTATAGAATTCTGCTGCATAACCATGTGCAGAGCGGAAACGAGCGAACGAATTAACGTAATTCCCTGCATCTTACCACAAAGTTCATAGCCGGCAGTCTCAACTGATAATTTCTTTCTCCGTGGACGATTGCCCCGACTTTTGATACCCACAATATCAAACATGTATCAGTTAATCAGCTCGTGCATCCAAGCTGTTGCTTTCAATACGTCAACTCTCTCCCGGATATAACCCGAAAAATTCCAATGAAGGTAGTGTTAAGTGTTAGTGTTCCAAGAGGTTGTGTTAATCCTCAGGAAAGATGCTCAGAGGTCCGTTCAACGTTCCACGTGGACACCAGATTACGACAATACGTGCTGTGTAATTGTCAAACACACAAGTGTAAAACATAACATCTGAAAGCGTTCTATGTGAAAATAATTTTCCCGCACATAAAGCCAAACACCAAATATTAGTCAGATTTATCAACATACGCGAACGAAAGTTTTATCCCAGAGCATGAACCGGAAACAATGCGAATATTCAAATGGGATTTACCTCACTAGTGCTAAAATGCCAAAAATCTCATAGACATTCGGAAACGTATGAAAAATTGTGGTTTGCTCGACAACCACCACAGAAGTTTTATTGGGCGTATGCCATAAATACTTACCGCAATCTCTGAATTGTACTGCATTTGTGATGCCAAACATGTTTACAATTGCACAGCACATGAGTAAGTTAAACAACTTCATCCTGTGTGATGTTAGGATTTCCCTTGAAAATCTTGGATCATTTATACGGAAAATGTGAACCGACTTAGTGACAACATCTGATTTTCCAAGGTGACTGTGAGGACACCCAAACTCGACTCCCCCATACAGGCAAACAGTTCTTGTTTGCTTCGCTTTATGTAAATGAGTGTAGCACATTCAAAGTTTACGTTGAACGAAGCGCGCATCGAATGGGTCGCATGTGAATAATATATGTTCTGTCAATTTCTAGGGATCTCGGTGACCATGTGGACATCTCAGTGGCTGTTGCATTTGTAATTTCTTGGCCACGCAGGCAGTAGGCCGTCCCGACTGTATTGAACCGCGAGGTTTTTGAGGGATATGCGCTTCACTTAGTATATCTTTCACAAGAAACTAATGGTTTATTGTGAAAAGAACCTAGTTAGTTTTGTCTGCGCTACAGAGAGGCAGATTTTTATAAGCTAAATGTCATCGCTCAGTGGTAAATATCACGGTGGGCAAGGCGTCCGTTCCATTTTGCCACAAGAACATCTGATGTCGAGTTACTGCATGCCCATTTTTTGAAACGTCTTACTCAGCAGTGTCACAGAACGAAATGTTGGTGTTTCAGCTGTCGTAACGGGTTGTCTTTTTTTCTCTGAGCTGTGCGGTTTGATTGCAAAAGTCCGTCACAAATAGAGGTCGAACTACGGGTGGATATCTTTGAAGCGGACTAGAGCCCGGTAATCGGGACTATTCCTCCAAAACAAAGCACTGATTTTGAGTGCACAGACTAGTAGAGAATTTGCACGTACACTTGCATGCATGATTATTAAAGGGTTCTTTTATTTTGTCGTTACTCAAACGATAAACCACTCAGCATCAAAGAGAACGAACCGCAGTCATGCGATTGATTTGCCGGTGGAAGTACAGGCGGAAAACTGGCTTCTTTAAAAGCCTTCACTAACTGACACTTAAATGGCCACACACAGATGACAGTTTAGACAAGAGTCATGAAGATCGTACAAATTTCCACAAACTGAGAGATAGTTGGATACCTCTGTAGCAAATAGCACATTTGCAGAAGGCAATCCACAGTACAGTGAAGGTAACATCTAAACGCAGTCATGTAAGATAAAGATGGGTTGTGCTTAGGAAAGAAAATATCGCACCCATGGGAATGAGTCACTGCCAAGGTAGAAGAATTTGACAGCAGTATTTCAATGAACCGCAGGAGTCTTATGATATCATACTATTAGGAAGGGTCTCAGACCTTCAAACACAAGACGAAAGATTGTACGGAAGTTATTGTGGAATCGCTTGGAGTGAAGGGTTTTATTTACAAAATTTAATTTTCAAAACAAACTCGACAATTGAAATGGAGGGTGAAAGGATACACTGAACAAGAATATCACGTAGGATCACTGACCAAAAGTATGCTGCCGCTGAACGCGATCTTTTATTCCTCACCTCTGTACGTGGAGTCTGGAAAGCATACGTACTCAACACGGCTGACCTTGTCGGACGACATTGAGAACCAAGGTCTTCAAACAAATCCGTATCCGGGTAGCACACTTAACAAAGACAAAGCCAACACCAAAATTGTAAGATCACACTGGATTAAAGGACGTAATATTGTAACATACGAACTCATTTTTTTCTCAAAACCCACGAACCCCAGCCTCTATATCTGACTTCTGCTTGCGGTTTATAACATCGTGGTACACTGTATTTCGTCGGTTCCATGTTTGCAATAGTTCATTTTAACAATGTTTTGGGTTTGAGGCCGCTCGGAACTTCAGCTTTTCTACTTTGAGTATGTTTCCACATGTTGCCCACCTTTTACACACAAGGATCGTAACCTCAAATAGCATGTTTGTTCAGCGGCTTACTGTTATGTGGAACAAGCAGCTCGCGCCACTGAACCCTTTTCGGCAAATAAAATGGGTCCCAGCTCAGTGGTTTTTTCGCATAACCTTATTTTCTCCGTATTCAAAGACAATGTCTATTCGATAGTGTCCCACTATTTTGCTTTGTTCGCTGCTGCGATTTCCTACGAGCTAAGTGATTGATTTTCGTGTATACCTGTTTGGTATACCTAACATTTTTGCTTTTGGGATGCTTTGTGTCCT
>NW_008752537.1:24426-25306 GCF_000715545.1 Opisthorchis viverrini | reverse complement strand
CATGTCGTTTGAAATGGCTCGGTTTAGGTGGATCTCCTGCACTATCTGGAAAATGGTGCTGACTCAAACAGGGGTTGGCCTTGTCTGATAGTGCAGTATTTTGTTCGACATATTAAATTACTCTATGTACTTTGCGTTTTCATTAGCGTCAAGATGACGCCACATAACACGAAGATCAACCTTTTTTTTAACTTGCCTTTAGACAAGTAGCTAGTAATGCAGAGACCCTGGAGTAGTGAATATTCTTTGGCCTCATCTTCCGTCAGCTGTAATTATTTACAGCACAAGGTTTCATTCCCAGGTTGCTTTTGCCTAGGATTTATCACGTTAATCCTCACGTGAATTTGGATTTTTCAGGCGTATTCTGGCACAATAGGAACTAATCGGTCTACGAAGAGACGGTTTTCTCTGTCTAACAAATCTTAGCATTCGTAATCACTGCATGATAAGCCAAAAGATCAGGAAACGAATTTCAATTTTGTAAAGCACACTGAAACTCAAAGTGATTGGTTATCATTCATAAAATATTTTTGATTCAACGATAAGTTAATCGGTGATTTTTACAAAACGATTTCAGTTATAGCGAGAGCTGTTTGTGAGTAGCTGACGGTATTTTCCAATCATTTAGATGTCCTGCACCTGCCTTATACATACATTTTATATTTTTAAGATTACATTTGTAATCAGTAGAAACGACGCTGATCGACATTCATGGTCACGGTACCCATTCGCCTCATTCGCAAACGTTTTGTACGATTTTCACTAGCCGTAGAAGTTTGATCGATATCGCTTCAGCAACAACCGAAGTGATGACATTATCACGTTGTTACTCAGCGGGTTGGAAGCATAAGAGAGAGAGAGAAAAACAAGTTATTCCACA
>NW_008752537.1:11543-12643 GCF_000715545.1 Opisthorchis viverrini | reverse complement strand
CCTGATCTCATTCAATTCCAAATGTCATTAGGCATTTGACTGCTCGCAAGGTTTCACCGTGAATTCCGTTGAATAAATGTCGACTAGTTCTAGGGAGTCTTGATTAGCTCTCTCCCTCTGTCTCAGAAGAATTTATACCTGCAGCCCAGTCCGTCATGACCCATTCGTCTTCAATGAATGTATGGGAATATGTTTAGACAGGCAGTTAACGACCATGTGTACGGCGGTAAAACCCTACTTTTACCTACTCACTACGGCGGATACCATGCTATGATGGTGATTTTGAGGTGGCCCGAACTGTGCTTTGGAGCATCGCTCCAGGAAGACTCGTATCTTTATCGTGTTAAGTACCACCTGGACAATTCACCCACCGCGAGCGTGATGGGTTTCAATTTATGCAAAAACATAATATTGTTGAGGGTGATTTATTGTCCATTTCTTTCTTTTTCCAAACAATGTTTACTGTAAGGACAGACCCGGTAAGGACCGGATGAAGCATCTGTAGTCAGTCAGCCCATCAATTCTCAATGGCATCCTTTACGACAGAAGAGCCGCTTGGAAGCCACCTAAATCTGCCGGGTGGTGCTACGAAACAGACGGATATGTCGTCAAATACGTCCACCTGGAAGCTACTTTGATTTCCACGAAACAATTAACCAAATCCATCCGAAGCCCTACCTATGACGATCTTCCACAACTGAGTGCGCCGTATGAGGCTGCCTTACTTTTCGATGTAAGAGGTCACCCAAAAGTCCATGAAAACGGTTGCCATTTCCGTCTTCCTTAACGCTGATTAGCTAGTGCTCACCCGGAGTTCCCGTTAGCCGCATGCTCACCTTCAACCTAAATTGGATGGATTTCGCTAGGTACCCTGATTCGCACGCCGTATGTGTTCCAATGACTCACCTGTACCCCACCTTTATGGTTGTCTCATATGAGTTAATGTGTTGCACATAACGGCCTCACGGTAATTTATATTTAAGACTGATAAACAGAAATGCAGGGATTCATTTTGTGATCATAGAGAGACAGTGGCGTTTTACTCATCGTACAGTTCCTGCGAAAGTATGATAACCAACGTCCTCAAATTGCTCAAGCTT
>NW_008752537.1:5935-9327 GCF_000715545.1 Opisthorchis viverrini | reverse complement strand
ATCTCACTCAACCATTCTATCGATTATTTCTTGTTAGTGAATACGTCAAGGAAATTGTTTACCTGTACCGAACTCCCTATTCGGATTTGTATAGGTCTTTCAAACAATCAAAAGCGGAACTTCCGATTTTGAAACCCGCCACAACAACCGAATGAGGGCTATCAATGAGTGGGCCGTTCTGCAAATTGTTTGTGTAGTTCGTTGGACCAGATGGAAATCGTCATAGGTGTGGTAGTGTGGCTCATTTTAGCTGATCACCATGGTGATTACATTGTTTGAAAATAAATCAGCGTGGTAATATGTTACACATAGTGACAATCATTAGGGGTAAGTTCCTTACCTGCGTTCTATTTATGAAACTAATGACCGAGCAAATTATATTAATGGATATTTTTGTGTGGGAAAGATGCCTGAGTAATTGAGCCCTTCCAACATATTTATTAAGCGCCTCACGCAATAATGCCAAGCAGCAAGTCAATCAGAAGAATTTAATAGGAAATCGACAAAAGCAATGTCAGAAGGGGGTATATTATTTCGAACTAGTTTCAAACAGCGTAGCACCATTATTTGACACTGGGACATCACTACGCTGAAATTGTTTCCGAGAGCTCTGGGCGCCCGTGGACACACCGAATCCTATGCAAAGCTATAGGTTCTGTCAGTCTCATCGGATGAACGCACAAAGGGAGAGAGCAAGATGGAGGCACCAGTGATAGTCATTTTTACCTACCTATTGACAGGTGAACACCCGAAGGCTTGCTGGTATATATCGGATGACTAGAAATGGGAGAGATACGCTCAAGCAAGTCAGTGGCCTCTAAATTGTATGTGGAATGCCAGAGTCCGGTTATTCTTCGGTCCTTGAATGGTCAGGTCTTACAAATTTAGATTCTAGTTTTACTGCATTTTGCTGGACCACTTTAGATGGCCTTCGTGTGGTTGTGTGTGGTAGCGTAACAGTTTGCTCATTCAGATGACAAAATTTAAAACCAAGTTCAACTACTACAGCAATAAATTTTTGATACACATGTAACAGACAGAAACTTCTTTGGTTGACTTCACCCGTCGATTTTCCGCTTTGTCAGTTTTGGTTCGCTGCGAGGAGGGTCAACTCCTCCATGCTACAGATCCAACTTCAACATCTATTGCGTTGCATTGGTACCTGGTTGAAATGCCATCCAGAGTTCAGCATGTGGAAGTTAGGTGGTGCCTCTATAGCCAGGCTGCGTAAGCAGCTTCTACGTGGGAACAGCCGACCATAACCTCCTCGAAATAGCCTTGGAATTTGTGATGTGCATTGGTAGCTGGCTGAAATACCATCCAAAATTCGACATGTGGAACTTAGATGATGCCCCATATGCAGGGCAGCTTAACAAAAGACAGCCAGTGACACGTTGCTAACAGAGCTTTGCTGGTAGTATCTGCAGGTGACTAGCCCTTTTTGGATTGTTTCCAGCTATTACGCCTGATTTTGCTAGCTCCTCTATACCAGTTTAGAAACTATCGAGTCAAAGCGGATCCAATGGCCTACATTGGCTCAACGCAAAGTATCTACAAGTTAGCCGAATCCTTGTGTGCAATCGCAAGCACAAAGGGCGGCTTATATTCAGGTAAAAACGTATAGGCCGTACAGGCGGAAAAAAACCAAACGGGGGTCAGGCTGCACACAAAACGGATAGAAGAAACGTTACTACGATCTCAACGAATGCGAAATGTCACATATCTAGAGCTCGAACTCCGGAATGATACTGGATACGCGCAAAACTTGAGTTCAGTGTCTTTACTCTGGACACGCAATCACCACTCTAATTGCGCAAGGAGAGCGGGATAACTATTCATTAGCGAACGAACTAGACACCATAAAGTCTTTGCATTACGAAAATCATACAGGTAGTTTCGAAGAACCGAAGTAATTCCTGTAATGGGGAATAATAGTTTGCGGTTTTTGTAGGCGGAAGATGAGGACCGGTTGCAATACCTTACCTTGGTAATTCTCACCAACCAGGCAGCCAAACGATATTGGTTATTTTCATAAAGGTAACTACTCACAGGGTTGCTGAAAACTCTTCGACAGCCACGACCGGTTTCGCTCCTCTTGGGGCTCATCAGGTAGGCGCAGTTCCCGAGTTTCTGCCAAACTTATGTTATTGTTAAAGTATCTTGTCTCTAGCCTCTAACTCGAAAGTCCGGACTGTGGGATGGCAGGCAATTGGGTTTTCTTTGGAGTAATGTTCCGGAGCTACATGCTGCAAGGGACTGACTGACCTAGCCAATGGCGCGGAAAGTAATTTATGCATGCCTCACTTCTAATGCGGCTGAGCACACAAGGTTCCTTTGGAATAGCACCATACTATTTATTTTTCAGAGTATTCTGATCCCATTTAATAATGCACCACTGGTCATGGTCCACCACTGAGCGATTAGAGCAACCGGATTTCAGGGTCAGCCTATTCTAATTCTCACATTGTCGGGTGAGGGCAATATCGCTGCCTTTATGAAACGCACATGCTAGTCGTTTGAAAGAAACGCCTCGCCTTATTTGCGCTCATAGGACGGTATGATGTTATCTCTGGAATGCCTAATAACGCGATTTTTAGACTTCGTCCCTTGTTGGTTGGCTTGGTTCCCTATGACCTCTTTGGCGTGAGTGAAACTTGAACAAGTGATTTCCAACCAATGTAATCCGCCCAATCATCGCAGCACAGGTGCCCAACTGCCATGTGACCCACATCTCCCCTGGAACAATATCAAACGAATTATTTCACAATATTAAGTTGGCCGTTCTGTGTATCCCAACCTCATCTGCAGTCGACTAAATAATCCATTGCTTAAATGTATTAACGAGATAGCTCCCTTATTACCTCACTGACGATTGCGCAATTGTCAGCTGAAAGTATACGGTGCTTTTGTGCAGATATACATAAATAACTCCTGGAAATCTTGATTTTCGACGTCAGTATTCTCAACCTCCTTGGAATTTTTAACAAGTTTTTCTTCATTACTTTCAGATCTAAAAGGGGACAAAAGTAATTGCTCAAACCCATTGGTTGTTTTTTCAAACCGTATTTAATCCTATTTGCTTCCCAATTATTGTTACGAAACGAATAGGTCACGAGCAATGAAACTTCTCCGCGCCCTTTAGCGTTACTGCATTGCACTGTGACTCATTGCTTTCATGCTTTTGTATATTCAGCGACCAGATTCGAATTCTGCAGATCTGAGTGAGCAAATAGTCTCTCACCACACATCAGGGTGAGCTACTCAGGGTGCTCGCCCAATGTTACACATATGCCATCGAACCTGAAACTATACGCTGACCACTTGAACCAGGTCCACATTAAGGCAGATTTTGCAAATCTGGAGATTTCTCAAACGGGATTGGTGCACATAGA
>NW_008752537.1:0-1207 GCF_000715545.1 Opisthorchis viverrini | reverse complement strand
TCCTAAGATTCCGCGCACGATGGAATGATGCTTTGTTTTGTCTTATTAGCAAAATCTGTGGATTTAGCAAACAGTAAGTTTTAGGCATATGCCGTGTACAATTTATAATGGTCCATGTGATGAAGACAACTAAACAAGTTATGAAATTAACATATGGGTTTTACGCACACACGTCATCTGACAAGGCACCCCGGCCAACGGGTATCAGAAATGTGCGTGTTAGTCTGATAACAAAGCCAGACTAATGCACAGCATTTGCTGAGTAATGAATAGAAGGCTGGTGTCAAATACCTCATATGGATATCGATTTTTCCAAAGAGATCTCCCAGTAGAGGACAGCTGGTGCCAGTTGTTTCAAGCATTTGTTGAATAACAGTATAGGCTACTGGGTTTGCTGGGTAACGAAGAAGACGTTTCTGCTATCCTTTCAGGCGCGGTGATTTTCTTGGATGTTTCTCCCGACCAATCTTCCCGAATTGCCCTTGGAAAATTTGAGGAATTCTTTTTTCTGCACGCCTCTTCTGGACTGAAAGAATAGCTGAATTTTTAAACACACTGCAAATCGTCCTGTGCCGACGTCATGTCAGTGGTTGCCGGGGATGTTGCTGCAGGTTTTAGCTTCAGGCTTCGGGTTATTAAATGATCGCAGATGCTCATATAAAAACAGTAGTGGAATCTACTTGGTAGTAGCTTCAATGAAAATGCATTGGATTGATGACTGGGCTGAAGCCGTTATTGGGTGGCGGAATTTTTCTGTTGCAAAATGGCGTTGAGTTTGTTGGTCAGTTCACCTAAAGCATCATTCTCCTGCAACTGACAAATTCAAGGTTCAGATTAATCATGTTGCGGGCAGAAATTGCAAGCTTGCCTTATTTATTGCCACAGGAACGCGTTTCTCTGAGGCTCCGTTTGGGGTAGAGGCGGTCTTGATTCATGTCTGTGAGGACATACGGTGTCTTCGAGTGTTTCATCAGCAATGTAAGCGTTGACTCGCCGCAATGAGCTCGCAGCCGGNTGTGTGTGGGGCCATACGGTGTCTTCGAGTTTTCCATCAACAATGTAAGCGTTGACTCGCCGCAATGAGCTCGCATCCGGGTGATGCTCAAGCTTTTGCATAGTAGTGAATTCGACTACGAGAATCAGCGCATTGCACACGCCAGTTTGAGCTAGCTTTCACGTGTACATCAAAACGTCATCTACAGGAGAA
>NW_008752536.1:8289-25438 GCF_000715545.1 Opisthorchis viverrini | reverse complement strand
TTGCTCGTCGAAGTTGAAAAAGCATCCCCAAAATCTCCGAAGTCCTTCTATTTTCATCTCCAAATTCATCTACAGAGATCTGGAATCTAGAATCTCACTCAGAAGATAAGGATGTTGAAAAGGACAGCAAGCAAAGGTTAGTCTTATTTGTCGTTGTGCTAAGTAGCTAGATTCTAAGTTTACTTATGCTGGTCGTCCAAACACGTTGGACATATAGTATCTACCATCTTATCCATCAATCACACTATTCGCGTTTAAACATAATGATAAATTACGGCACTTCATCACCGTATAGTGATCGGCGAATGGCGTGCCCAAGATTCATGCCGCCGGTCAGACAGATGGAATAGCTCGCGCGCCAGAGGTACACACCACTGCGAACTGTCGGCACAAAACGATATATCCGAGTACAGGACAAAATGTTATGATCGGAAAATGAAAGAGGTGCTGTGGTAGAAAGCTGGTGTTTTCCTTGCGTCGTTTGGGAAAGAACGGAAAACGTTCGCCAGCTCAACAATGATTTCGAGCTTCGTATCAACAAATGTCAAAATGTCTGGATTAGGTGTATGGTGAGAGCAAACTAGCGGTACACCCGTAGAAACATCCAAATTTATGGTGGACAGACAGAAAACTTGGGGTAAAATATGTGAAAAGGTCAGGTGTAGTAATAAGTGTTTGCTTTGTTAGTTAAATATTCTTAAGAGAAAAAAGCAACCAACTGCAATTAAAGTTTTAAAATAGCCTCCTTTTGTTGTGATATGTGTGGCATTTCATGTAAATTAATTAGAAAGAGTCAGTGACAACCGAGGTCTCTTGGATGCAATGCATGTACCTTTATTTGCTAGCAATGAGTCACATCCCTGGTCCCCGTCCGCCTTCTAGTAAAGGCGAAAGCACTCGAGCGCTGAGCTGTCAGGGATCAGAACACATCCTCAGTGAAAACATGGGTCAAAAATCCATGTTCTCCCAGATTATCCATGAATACACAGACAAACACAAGGTACTCTCTATTAGCTGCACGATTTCATGAATAAATCGAACTCCGGTTAAAACCGGTCATTTTACGTGTATTTTAAGTGGTTGATTTTTTTCTAGAACCCCTCTGTTAAAACGGCTTTTCAGCAGAGATTGTCTCTACCGAGTGAATAGGAGCTCTATTGGATATTAATAAACCTTCTCAAATCACTGTGAATCAGGCAGCAGTTCAGAGAAGAATNCAGCAAAGTGATAAAGGTTTAAGATATATACTTGGATAAATCCACAATGAGATGAGTCTCCGTCAATGGTATCGTTTGTGTACCTGTGTACTATAGTTCTTTAGGATGAATGGTATGCTGAACGACTTGGTTGTAAATCAAACTGTAGTCTTATCCTTTCTTGGGTGTCAAGATGGCATCTGACCTACTAGGATAATATGAAAACCTCAGTGAAAATGATAGAACTGAATACTGGCCATCGCATCTGTTTCATTATTAAAAACACAACGGAAAAAAGAAACCCCTCTACTGCTGACACCTTATTAATGTCGCCAACATTCACTCCCACCTGACTTACTGTTCAGTGCATCAGTTAAACGGTGTCAGTAATATTGGATTATTTTATCAATACTGGTGACGGCTGGAATTTTAATATTACAGTGAAACATTTTCTCTTGAAATCACTCTGCATAAACTGTCCCTAAATCCAATTCAAGGATATTAAGGAATGCATCCACGCGTGCACTGTGAGCTTGGATAATTACACTAATTTTTTTTCAAATCGAATTGGTTTTCATGAAAGACTAAACTGAATCCAACGTTGATGATATTCTTCAACTGAAGTTGCTGCACACAGGCCGAAATCAGTCCAATTTGGGTTCAAATATCACATAATGTTGACGGACAGTCAGGGACTGCGTTTACCTGACGAACTCCAAGAGAGGTGAAACCAGTCGCGGGCTGTTGAAGGGTATCCAGAAACCTTGTGAGTAGTTTCCTTCATGAATTTTAAGCTTCATTTTGTTCAACCAGTCAAATTGTCCAATAATAAATCACATGTATTTTTACACACTACAGCACAACACGAGCTAGCCGAGTGTGTACTGCTCGGCGGAAAGGGAGTTCAGCTGAAAAACGCATTACAGTACAGAAGTTTTGTTTACCGCTTGTTACAGACAAGCAACTTTGAAAAGCATTGACGATCCCTGAAATTATGGCCCACCAAGTGGTTTGAACCTCTAGTTGGTCTAATCCTAGTGCATAAACTCTTTCTCGCGCGGCTCATCTAATTTTGAAGTCACCAAACCATATGCCAAGGCCCGATATTGTCCTGTTTGATATGCTACTTGTGTGAGTTGGTCAGCTTTACAGATATATTGGCTGTAGACACCCGAAGATCATATTTGGTATGGTAACTTAGCACTGGGACCTTTGGGGAATATGAATGGAGGAAGGGTTAACTTGTGCGGTTTGAAAGTAGTCGTCATAAAATCCCATAAAGCCTCATCAGTAACTCTAAAGCGGATAATTAGACTTAAAAAAGGGTTTTCAAAGTTGCTTTCTATTGTAGTTGCTCGTCGAAGTTGAAAAAGCATCCCCAAAATCTCCGAAGTCCTTCTATTTTCATCTCCAAATTCATCTACAGAGATCTGGAATCTAGAATCTCACTCAGAAGATAAGGATGTTGAAAAGGACAGCAAGCAAAGGTTAGTCTTATTTGTCGTTGTGCTAAGTAGCTAGATTCTAAGTTTACTTATGCTGGTCGTCCAAACACGTTGGACATATAGTATCTACCATCTTATCCATCAATCACACTATTCGCGTTTAAACATAATGATAAATTACGGCACTTCATCACCGTATAGTGATCGGCGAATGGCGTGCCCAAGATTCATGCCGCCGGTCAGACAGATGGAATAGCTCGCGCGCCAGAGGTACACACCACTGCGAACTGTCGGCACAAAACGATATATCCGAGTACAGGACAAAATGTTATGATCGGAAAATGAAAGAGGTGCTGTGGTAGAAAGCTGGTGTTTTCCTTGCGTCGTTTGGGAAAGAACGGAAAACGTTCGCCAGCTCAACAATGATTTCGAGATTCGTATCAACAAATGTCAAAATGTCTGGATTAGGTGTATGATGAGAGCAAACTAGCGGTACACCCGTAGAAACATCCAAATTTATGGTGGACAGACAGAAAACTTGGGGTAAAATATGTGAAAAGGTCAGGTGTAGTAATAAGTGTTTGCTTTGTTAGTTAAATATTCTTGAGAGAAAAAAGCAACCAACTGCAATTAAAGTTTTAAAATAGCCTCCTTTTGTTGTGATATGTGTGGCATTTCATGTAAATTAATTAGAAAGAGTCAGTGACAACCGAGGTCTCTTAGATGTAGTGCATGTACCTTTATTTGCTAGCAATGAGTCACATCCCTGGTCCCCGTCCGCCTTCTAGTAAAGGCGAAAGCACTCGAGCGCTGAGCTGTCAGGGATCAGAACACATCCTCAGTGAAAACATGGGTCAAAAATCCATGTTCTCCCAGATTATCCATGAATACACAGACAAACACAAGGTACTCTCTATTAGCTGCACGATTTCATGAATAAATCGAACTCCGGTTAAAACCGGTCATTTTACGTGTATTTTAAGTGGTTGATTTTTTTCTAGAACCCCTCTGTTAAAACGGCTTTTCAGCAGAGATTGTCTCTACCGAGTGAATAGGAGCTCTATTGGATATTAATAAACCTTCTCAAATCACTGTGAATCAGGCAGCAGTTCAGAGAAGAATTTTTCTGAGAAGTCATCACTCGAGGAATCAGTAACTCTGAGCTGTTTTCATTAAGGAAGAAGGAATGGCGCCATGTCCCGTACAGCTGAGAGATAATCTCACTGTTGACTAGATACTCATCACAAAACGGTCAATTGCTATACCACTTGCCGGAAGGTGGCGGGTCCAAAACTCTCCTACTTTCGTCAGATGTGCACTGGTGATGATACCCTACGAAGATGAAACAGCTGTACAGTGCTCCTAGGCCAATCAGCATAAACTCGCTTCCCTGACAGGATGAAATCTTCATTGAGTTTAGACAGGCACTGTCATCGTCCCTGTCAATCAGAATTCAACGAGTTTCATCAAAAGCGGAAGTAGAACACTGGTATTTAGCTCACTAAATGTGGCTATCCACATCTGCAAGGATTCTACTTACACAAAAGAAATTAAACGAAACCAAGTCGATATTGAGGTATGCTCATAATACAGAAAATTGTTCGGCTGTTACGTGCTTGCCAAGATATGAGCACAGAACAACGAGTATTCGGAATGATCGTATTTATAATTGACAGAGTGCCAGCGCCGATGGCAGGCAAATTTCATGCCGTCAGTATGTCGAACTCAACACACAACTGTCGGAATTAGGTCACTAAAAGATCATGTGATGCACTTAAAAACGGATAGCAATCTGTTGACATTCTGTTAGCAGTATTCTATCTACGCTAAGATTTTCCATCGCTTATTTTAAGTTGTCCACACAGTGATTTGAGAGGTTAGTCATCAATTCCATCCCTGAGCTTATAATTGATGGGCTACTTTTTTTACTTCTGCAGAAACATTTTTTGCTGAGTTTCTGTAAAATATTATAACCACTTTTATTACACCTGAAATGTCCAAATAAAGGTATTTGTTTTGCGCCCCAACTGCAAGATAACCAAGCAACATTTGCGCTGAATAGGAATGTTAAACACCTTTTAGACTAAGTCCGTAAACCACGACGTAACCGCTAAATGTTTGATCTCAACGGGACCAAAATGTGCGGTGGTTTAACAAACATTGTTCTCCACCACTGTTTAAATGCAAACTAAAGTGTTGTTCTTCAAGGCTATTCTTTAAATGTCTTTTGGAGCTCACAACTTTAAGTTATCAATCAATATTTATGCGTTTTTTGTCATTAAACACAAAATGGAAAACGGCGTTTTTTTGAAGTAATGAAAACGGGTATGTGTTATCTCCCTGAAATTATAAGAAAAACGGTTCTTGGAGTGAACCTCATGAAAACACAAATTTCTATCACGAATTCCAGATAGCTCATTTCACTTGCTTGTTTGTTTAATCCGATTACCTATTTTGTTTCTCGATGATGGGCGAGGATCAAATCAAATGCACATTATGAGAAACTTTGACTCGATTTTTACTATCACCAGGTTGCTTAGAAACATAAAACGATGCACAAAATCCTCAGTTTTCTTCAACTCGTCTATAGCAATATTGTCTTGGCATCACGCTGACGCTTGAAACCACAGATGTTTGTATCAACAGCGAAGTGAAAAAAAGCGATTGGGAACAATCTTCTGGTATTCATAACGCCGTTGTCTACGGAAAGCACGAAAACTTTAAACTCCGGCTGGCCACTTCAGAGAGTTTTTTGCTTGGACTATAACCATTTTAAGGATTTGCCTCTTCCGGGATCTTTATTCTTCAAAATGAGACAGAGTATAAATAACTGTTTTTGTTTGATGCTTTGAGCTTGAGATACAACAAGGATGAAGGTGTGAACTTACTGACCGGAAAATCCATGATTCAAACCCACTGCATTGCATCTCCACAGCTCCTGTCCAGACTCAGGCATTCTGGCAGTATCTCAGCCCTCATGCTTCCTTCAGTTGGTTGTAGCACAGGGTTTTACAGCTGAACGATTATCATCATTTATCGTTTTGTCCTGTCTTTGGCTTATCACGTGGCCGGAATCCTTATAGTCAGTTCATTTTTTTCTGCTCAAATGCTGAGCGTCTGCCGAACATAACATCTATTCAAAAATCAGTGCATTGTTGTCTAGAATTCCTAATGAATATTGCATTTACGATGGAATTTTACAGAGTTAGTTCTCGGAAAATGATTTATAAAACCGGTTACCGTATGCGAAGTGAGGTCTGTAAGTGAAGTCAGGCTCTGCTGTTCAGTTGTTTTGCTATTTTTTTAGAATCATCTGCAGTGCGCACCTAACGAAGCCGCAGAAAGATTTTCGGGTACGTGTTTTTCTGGCTAGTGATTTGACACTAAATCATTCGGCCACAGGTGGTTTAATCAGGGTGCAGAAGCACTCAATCGCCTTCCTGAAAGTGATTTCCAACCAAGATAAGATGACTATACATGTTTTATTGCCTTTTAAATGGTTGACTTTAACTCCAGGACGAAATACCATGGACATGCTTGAATCGAGGGTCCTCTGCAGACTGGCCGGATGGATTGCAAGACATACTTACGGACACACCCGGTAAAAGGGGAGTAGCAAAAATGTTATGATTTCTGAAGTGCAACAAACCTTCAACAAATACACTCATTTGCTATTTAATTTGGTTTTTACGGGAAACTCAACTGAACTCCCCTTTATAATATTCATCAATTGAATAAACAGGACAATAGTATTTGTCGAAATCAGTCCAATTTGGGTCCAAGTAGAACATGAGGTTAACAGAAACTCGGGGACTGCGCCTTCCTAATAAGCCTTGAGAAGAGCAAAACCGGTCGCTAGCTGTCGAAGAGTTTTCAGCTAACTTGTGGGTAGTTTCCTTTATGAATAATACACCCTACCTTGTTCAGTATCGCTCATTAAGGTAAACGCAAAAGGAATCTTTAAGCTTTGAGTATTTATTCAACAGACAGTACACTTGTTCATAAAAAAAACATCTGCACAACGGATGAGGCTCAAAAAACACCCAACTTTGTGCATTTGTGTGAACTCAGTCAAGGAGGATCACAGATTGAGGTTGTGTAGAATCTCACCATCCCCATGGAGATCGCTAGATGAAACTCAGTGACGAAATTACTCGAGCATGATAATCGGGTTCATCACACTGTTTAACTCAAACTGTCGCCTCATCAGTAGCACCATGTCAACGAAAACGCTCCGATACCTGTACTGGTGCCAACTCAAACATCGGTCTGAAAATTTTATGGACAAGAAATTAAGATTTTGACAAATACTCTCACTTACATATCAAGTGGGTTTTCACCGAAGTACCTATTGAATCCCTCGTTTATGATATTCTTCAACTGAGTGTGTTGCAAAAAGGCCGCTCCATGTTCTGGTTGGTATGATCTTTGAGATAGCGCCTTATATCCTCATAGAAGAAACTACTCACAAGGGTACTGAAGGGTTTTCAGTAACCATGTGGGTGGCTTACGAAAGTAAGCTCAAGTTCACTTGAGTCTCCGTTTAACATCTTCATAGATTGACAGTAAGCTGTACAAGTATGTTTCGGTTTGTTTGTAATTACAAAATAAGAATGATGATATATGAGCGGAACTCTGTTCAGTACATTGAGTTGAAGCTTGTTATAAACGATAGATTCAGTTGACATTTAACCGAATCTCCTTTAGAAGCAGGGTAATATGCAAATGATTCCAGCAATGCACAGTCTGGTCCTAAAGTCAAGAATGAGACTGGTGAGATCTCGGGAATTATAAACAACTGATGAAATGTATGAAAACCAAGACCGGTAATATGTTGTTTTATGCACATGTAGTTTTTATGCACACCAGTTTATTTGTCGAATCCTACAACGATAATCACTTCGCAAAAAGGCATCACATGACCCATCAAAACACATTAGAGAGATTAGTGCCAATCATGCAAAACCGATAATGGGCTGTTTGGAGAGTTAAAAACCCTCTGCCTCGCCAATAAATCTTTCTTCAACTTAAACAACTGTCTGTTCCGCATTTTATGGTTAAAAAAAATTTTTCACTGCTGAACATAAGGCGTGTGGTAGCAATTTTGGGCCAATTATTACAACGCACTACTGGACATATCTCTTAGTAGCATAGATCCCCATCGCAAACGACAACACGGACGGCTACTGGGGCTACTGTGTAACACTAAAACTTCGAAGAAGTGCCCCCAAAACGCAGACATTCGCATAACTATCCCAAATATAATCAGTGCATCCCATAAAGAACTGTTCATTTTCATCACAGTGTCCAACTCAGTGCTGCCTTCAAGGCAGGAAATACGAAGGCTAACAGGCGATAAATTCTCTGTCCAGACCAAAACATTTCGAACTACTCGGAAAATGTGTGAGTAGTAAGAAGATGTGAAGCAGATAACGAAGACTGAAGTAGCATTGTTTTTAAGTCATTCGAAAAGAAATAATTCAAGGATTCTCATAGACAACAAATTCACACCTCGAACGAATTTCCGTGCTCAAAATTCACCACCAGCTCTCTTCACAAATCGTAATCCCTATTCAACAGTTCAAAAATGTGGGAAATGTGAATCTTGTGAACGTAATCATCCCGGATGTTCATGCTTTCAAAGGCAAACGAAGTGTTTTATCTGCGGGAAAACAGGATACTTTCAACTTGTACGTGCGTCCAAAATAGTGTCACTTAACTTCTGACCAAATACTGATGTGAAAGCACTATCTGAAGACATCTCTACCTTTCTCTATCCATTTTGTCCCGAAATTCGTCACATGTTTTTAAAACTTTGACATCACCTTGTGGTCAAAAACATGATTTAATTGTTGACACTTATAGTGTTGAGTTCATTTTTCCACAGTCAGGTCTTATTGCATTTCACCGCAGTGTCGTGATAGTGCCCACTGAGTTAATAGCTGCGGTATCACTGGACATTCTGTACACCAATTTGTGGCTGCACGATTCCTGTGAGATTGCCCCAAGTGTAATTTTTTTTAATTTCAACCTCGGGACAACAAGTGGCACGTATGTATTCAAACTGGCATATATGCACAGCATATGGAATATTAAAACGAATCAATCATGAATAGAGCAATGAATAGGGTACCAGTCATGTTCATCTCAAATTTGCTGTATTTTGCGCGTGCACGTAGCAATGTATATTCCACTCACCAGGGCTGGCCTTGACTTTGCGTTCGTGGCTTTACAACGTAACTAGGTTGTAGCTGCTCTTTTTCATGCTCAGTACCATCATTGTTCCCCCATCATTATCAGTCACATCGATGTACAATTTTTCTCCTGAAATACAACCGCCACCGCCCGCTTGTTGGGTCCAACGTGGCTTTGAGACTTTTGTTGAGTGACTGTTGTTGTGACCGCCTGTTTGCTTTATTTGACTACTACTAACACTAAACGTGAACAAACATTTTAGCTACAAACACTGGACTAATATATTGACACTTGTGGATTAATATTTCGATCACCGGAGATCTGGAATACCAGGAAGATAGAAGCATTCTTGGTGTGGTGGTTTAACGGAATACGGAACTACGGAATCTCCTATTTTGAACTGTGAGTCAAGATTTACTTGGATTTTTTTCCTTGTGACTTTGTAGCTGGCTTACATCATTGATTTGTTCAGTTCACTAGAGACTCCATAGGGTCGTTAACCAGTACAAGGTGTTAGTTTGTTGATCTGAAATTTGACCTTGCTTGTCACTTGCCTCCATAGATATTCCCACTTCTTGATACTCTGGTCTGATGGTTCAGCCTGGCTTGGTGTCCATATTGTAACTGCGCAACTGGTATCTTATAGGTCGAAGGACCGAATGTGTTGTGGAGTATCCACTTCTTGTCCGGTGTCTTCAGTTTCTAGGATATTCGCTTTTTTAGATCTAGATTGTCTATTTCTTGACCTCCGTGCCAACTTTTTCGTCCGTGTATTTCGGTTTCAAAATCGATTTTCTCCATGTAGTAGATTACATGTGGGTTCGTTCTGCATTGGGCTTGCTATAAATTCAAATGTGCTATCGATCCTTTGATGGACCATCGATTCATTTGTTCGAGCTGAACATCCATTTTTTCCCAAAAATACACTTCTGTTCGAGTTTAGCTGTACTGGAATGCATGTCATGCAACCATAAGAGTAAATCCTGCCAGCACTGTTGAAAAAAGGGAAAAGGCAGGAACTTGATGAAAAACACTTTATTCTTGGGAATGGAGATCAAAAACGTGCTGATTGAGTAGCACATCTTAGTAAGGCGCCGTCAGTGGATTGGACCCGATAACGTTTTGTGGAACTCATCCAACAAAACCCAGCAAACAACTTAGACAAACTGCAGGTAGACAGTCCGGCTAGGGCGTGATAGTATCAGTATCACGGATCGGTCAAACGCAATTAGAGACGGGGCTTTGAACCACGTGCATCGATGGTCACGTCAACCCAAGCCAGAAAGGCGCGAAACCTCGACAGCTTCCAGTCTGACTAAAGCACACGTTTTATGCCACGTGCTCCTCACATCTTCCTCCAGCATGGTTTCCCATCAAGAAGAGACTGGGCTTTATCGCGTTGTAGAGGTCTGTGAATATTTGTAACCCATTGGGCTATACTAGAGGGTAGCTCTCTGGTTAATGTAAGAACATAACAAACGGAAGGCCTGCGGTTCGAACCCAATTATAGCATCTCGACTGCTCCTGTCTAGGCTTCGACACTCTTTAGCCACTTTTTCTTCCTTTGAGTGCCAAGGCATTTGTGCACCGAAAGGGTACTGCGGTCAAACAGTTATTTTATCATCACTATATATTGTGTGGCCCAAACCTCGTATCAGGTTGGTCAACCGGCAGGGATCTGATCACCACGGTTTTCCAGGTTGGGGGTAGGGACATGCATGGCAACTTCCTGCTAATAAAAGGTAGGGTGCTTATTGGCAGCCTTGCGCCAACCACCGCCTCCCGTGCGGTCACGCTATAGATCAAAGGGCTTTAGTTGTGAACTACAATCTGCCTTCTCTCTGAGACTGGGTGTCCTAGACGCTAGCTTCGCTCACCAGCCTTCCTTTTCCTGCACACAACAGGGTAGGTAAGGGAAAACACTGTAAAACACTGCTGACGCTTTCCTTCTTGGTCCACTGACGCGTTCTTTACTCCTTCCTCGCCCGTTTTTTACTGACATCTCCGTAGGCTCATTCCCAAGGATTGACATATCCGTTCGCCGCCCAATGCGGCTAGCAGCAACATCCGCTCCATGGTCAGCACCCGTCGTCCTCCAAATCTCATGGGCTTAGCGTTTGGCTCAGTGATTAAAGCGGGATGCCTCAGTGGTTAGAGCGCGGATTTACCGAGTGGAAGGCCAGTGGCTCGAACCCGACCCATACCTCTCTATTTTTTCTTACCAGGGCTTGGGCTCGTGCCTCCAGGTGAATTGGCTGCTAGGTACCGTAAGTGTGCCACAGCTGAACGATTTTTGTTTCCCTCAGTCCCCTTTGACATCCACGTTCTGCGATGGACTGCTCTTGCGTGTACGCTGAACTTGCTTCCCATTGATGTGTGCCATCTGAACAAAGGATTCAAAACATACAGTCACGGTTCAACAGTCGTTCAGCTGCACCACTTTTTTGGCGCCTAGTTGCCTTATCACCTGAAGAAAGTACGAGGACTGAGATACTGCCATGTTGCTCTAATCTAAAAAGGAGCTGCCAAGACGTGCAGGTTGGATTCGTACCAACAACTTTCCGGCCAGTAATTTCGCTCAATAACCACTGAGCTGCGTCGAGCTCAAAGTCCAAGTAGGGTTGTTAAGATGACATCATCGTCGGCCTTCCCTTGCTTCTCATTACGCAGCTCTGGCGCTCTGGAAGCGGCGGTTGCCGGAATCTGCTAGGGTTGGTATTCTTCCATGCCATCGGGGTAGGAAAGCTCTCTATTGATGGCTGCCCACCGTTAAGTGCCTTTATGCGTCTCTTTCGTCAACGTCTGAGAGAGTATTAGTAAATGCTCTGGCAATCTCTGTCTATTTATTATTCACACCTCCACCTAACGAACCTTTTCTCTGTTCCATGCAGGAGCGATTTTATCAACGCATTGAACGCGTCTTGGCGGCGGGATGCCACCTCCGTTATTGTTGCCGGGGTTATGACGCTGAAATAGGTAGATTTCGCACAACGGTAAACACCCATTAAAGCTATGCGCTAACCACACACTGTTTACGTGCAGCATCAAACAATTGCAGCCGGTTGGTCACTGTTATGGAATCTAATGACGATTTGTCAGGCACAGGAATCGATAAGAAAAACAACTTTGAGGAAGATGTGCTGCTGACAGACGAGTCGTTCCGTGATATAAAATTCAAATGGACCAAGATGTCAAGAGCTAACAGTTCAATAGATCGTCAACGACAGGTTAAAATATGGAAAAAGGTTTCAGTATGCAAGAAAAGTGTTGTCACCCTGGGTTTGTTCGTTTGTAGTCAGTATCGTTGCCAGTTTTCCCTTTGAAATTCTTGGTCTCTGTGGCTTGAGTTGCACTGATTTCGCATTCGAACCATTCCGTGGTGAAAACGTATGATAACTTTAGCTTCTTTCTTGAACACAGCCCCCGCGCTTGCGTTTGAAAACCGATCTCATTGTGATCTTAACTACCCGGTTAAGGCTAAAAAGGCCTTCTCATTTTGGACACACCGAATATGGTGAAACCCAGTGGCTATTCCAAGCCACCCTAAGGCACTTTTCCATGGCTATTATATATGGTCTGGGCCCCATTTACCTGGTCCTTTGTGCTAGCGTATTGCCACTTATCTCCACTCACGAAACCATGTCTAAACTGGCCGAATACATGGGCAATTAAGAGGCCACCGCTGATGCAGTCTAATTGTCTCTGATGACGGTGACCTAACTGAGGATTGCAAGGCTTACTCCATTCGGTTGCCTCAGGAACAAATAATCTCAACTCACATCCAAGTGCCATACATTACCACAATGCCACTACCCTTCTCTTTGTCCTCTAAGCTGTCTGTGTACTCTCAATGCATCTTGTCTGCCCACGCAAATCTGTCTCACATTGTCAGCCTTTTCAGTCACTGTCATCATCATCACCACCATCATGGACAGCACGACAGCAGTGTTCAACACTGATGTTGTCAATCGCTAACCATCCACCGACGTTTTCTGTACCATAACTTCCACTTCCTTATCATCTTGCCCGACGAGACAAATGGCTCCCCAGCTAAAAACTCTCGTCTTAACTGCATACTTTCATCCAAAAACCTACCTTATCCGGCCGGTTGTAACATATATTTCGGAGAAGTCTTTTATGGGTCCGAAGCATCGATTATAGCATCATAAAAACACCGTATTGCGTAAGGTAACAGGGCCTCATAAAATGCACTCGCTGTGAAGCCTCTGACGCAATTTGTTTTACATCGGTTTTAACTGCGCCATGCTTAAGTCACTTAATCGCCTAAACATGCAACGCAACCATACACCCCACGTTTCCCTCTATCTCTTGACCTTGCATGATTTGACTTACAAAGTGCCCTAAACAAGCCCAATTTCCGTGATTCATTAGCACTCTGTTCTGCTCGGCATCTGATATCAGAAGGTCATCCAGATGCTTAGTAGGTATGCTACCGCTAACCGCGCCCCTCAACTGGAAAATTGTTTTCGTTTGCGACGCCACGACATACTTCCTCGATTGAGAGCTACGGGGGAGTTGCGATAACTCCAGCGACAACTTTCAATCCCATTTGCTCTAGAATGCTACAATTTATAAAAGTTCTGTTTTCTCCAATTCCTGAAAGCTAACCGCACGTGTAGAAGCGCGGATTGCCCAGCTGAAGATCCTTGATACGCATCGTTTGGTAGCCTGACCAATCAGTGCATGCCTTTGTTTGATCCGTAGCCCACACTTGACACGTCAGTCCAATGGACGTGTTGTTTGTCGATAGACGCGGCTGGTCTTGGACCTCTCCCCCTTGGTGGAGCCGTTCAATCGCTCGGGACTTTGAAATCAACTATGGTGACTCGAGAAGAAACGAGTAACTACGACTGACTCTACAGTGATATCTGAGGACTACAGAGAAGACAATGCGGATATGCATTCAGCTCCAGCGTCCTCGTTACAGCCAATCTCGTCAAGTTCTAACTGCCAACGGCCTCTAATCGACTTAGTCTTTCCGGAGCAGGATGTCCGACAATTCTTTTTCAAGATCCACCCGTTCGCAGCGTTGTGGCCAGATGAGGCCCGTACGAGGAGCCCAAAGCAAACGTTGTAAACCCTGGCAAAACATTATTACCTATTGTTTCATCAGTGCTTGAGGAAGACCACTTTTACACTGCTCAAAAAGAAGCGATTGTCATGCCGATCCACAAAAATGCTCATCTAATCTAGCCCTGCATCTACGGACCTACCAGCCTCATTGGGGTCCGTGCAAGGTGATGGAACACATTCTGAAGCAAGTCATCCTAGATAACCTTAATTCAAACAACTTGATATTTCCAGTTCAGCATGGAATTCTCCCTAACCGTCTATGAGGAACAAAAATGCCCGTATTTGTGGGCAGCTTAGCCTAAGCAAAGAACGAGGTACTCATATTATATGCCATGGTTTTCCACCTCTAAGGAGCATTCGATCGAGTCTCTTACGTCCCGCTGCTCCACAAAATCGAGTTTAATGTGTTTCAATGAAATATTCTACCCTGTATTAAGGCGTTTTTATCAAGCGGAACATTTTGAGTGAGAGTAAGCTCGACTTACTTTACTCCGGCGACGTTCTTAATTGAAGTTTCTGAAGAATCTGCCTTTGGGACACTGGTGTTTCTTACCTGTCAGATATTCTAAAAATTCCATATCATCCTGTCGCGGATGACTGGAAACCCTAGAGTCTCATTGCCGGTGTTCTCCATAAGGATGTAGACGCCACAAAGTAGCGGTTATTGGGTTTCCTCTGAATGACGAAAATTGCGTCCATATGTAAGTCGGAGCAAATTCAACGAACGCCTTTGCCACGCTTATTGAGAACCAGGACATAGCACGAGGATAGAAGCCAGAACGTACTTCGGTAACTGGCTCTCCACAAATGTTATCCTCACTGCATCATGAGAAATCAGCTAAAAAAAACATTCACCGTTCTACGGATGATTTGACACGCCTTCTGCCGTATTAATCGCATGGGCTTCCACATATTCTATGAGGCCTACGTTAGGTAGCTCCTTGAATACTCCAAACAAGTTGTCTACTCAGGACACACGAAGGACCCAACCCTCATTGAGCGCCTAGCGAACTGTTACTACTAAACGCATCTCGTGGCGAATACCACCATCCTAAGGAGTATCGTCGCTTCCAAAGAGTCCTGTTTAAACAAGGTTTGGTCAGCAGGTTCATCACCCTGACCCAGAATACACACGACGGGGACATGGTGGGAAGAATATTTCTCGTTTTGTGTAGTTGCTGCGTGGAGTGACCTTACTCCGACGGTTGTCCGCGTTCCATCTGAACACAGTTCAAAGTACCACTTAGGTACTATTTGTGCGGGTCCTTTCGCTAGCAAACTTACTGCCCCGCACTTATAACTTCATGAGCAGTGGTACACCCTTTATTCGCTTGTGCCTTTCAGATAACCGGAAGCCGCTGAACGACAATAAGAAAACCAGCCCGGGAAACATGCGCAAAGTCTTCAATCTTGTGTTTCAATTCGGGAATTCGGGAATGTTGGTTATCCTTGGGGCCGTGGGCATGCCGATCCATAGTCTGATAACATCCAGTCCGGGGACATATCCTGGACCTCTGGTGTTTTATGCAAAGTGGTTCCTTTACGGAGCCGCAGTCCGCTTTTTGAAGTTGGTTTCCTTGACGTGGTCATGATTTTCATCTGGCTTTTGCCTCGTGTCCGACGTAGTACTTTACCCTGCGTACACCGTGGACAGCATTTCGCATATTCTCAAATCAGTATCTGGCCGGGGCCAATTAGCTGCACGATGCTCTCAGCTGCAAAACCTTTATGAATGGAGTAAATCTTTTTGCGCTAAAATGTTGTATTTTGTTGCGTACGCGCTCAAACAAGAAGACGTTTTATCTACATCAGTGTTTTTGCAGCTAACCAAATTTCATTGTCCACTGAATCAATCATGCCTCTGGCGGAAAATTCTGGTGAAATAATCTCTCGGCATTACTGAGACCCCGGGATGCCTAAAAGGGGCTGAGGAGCTCGGACTGGTACTCTAAACTCAGCTGCTGATTGGTTCGGTATATCAGGGACACGCCATAGCCTTCGAAAATTAAAGTACATTACGCGGGAACAGAGCGCCCTATCTGGACTTTGCGTGACTGTTGTGGCGTCGCCCCGGTCAATCTTTCTAGGCTCTCTGTATTGCAGTGGATCTATCTTCATGAACCTGGGGGTGTAAACTGAAGGGTTTGGCTAGCGGGCAAAATGTTGCAAGGTGGGGGCGGGATTCGCCGGAAAAGACTGTGTGAGAGGGCTACCGTTACCGGACGCCAGTAGCTGAATGGTCGCCGCGTCACGTATGCTCCTTCTGGTTTCTGGTTTGTCTGTAACTGTGGCGAGCACAAAACCCCAAGGATGTGATGTTCCCGCGAACGTATTATAGCCAACTGTGGCTGCTTCGTTCCAAACGACGCTGAGGAGTTGGTCTATTGACCAACCATCGGGCGGTCGGTTCGAAATCGCTTCCGTTTTTCCCTATTGCAACTTTGTGGAAGAAGTTTTTCATTTTTCAATCTATTCACAGAGCACACGCGAGTAGTTGTTGAATTTTATTACTCTAACATAACATTTGAGAGATAGCCCTTGATATTTTGCGCACACTTGCTATTTTACAACTAGTCCGAAACATGACATCAATGTACACCGATTGCCCTCTGCAGCCATTGATAGACAATAACAGATGTGGGCGAAATGGCTGCCCGTCGAACGTCAAACGCGGTATGCATTGCCACACCTGGAAGGCCTGGAGGCATTTTAAATGCACGGGTTTACAAGACGACCAGATAAGTCGACTAGCTAACTCTCCTGACCCGTTTGTCTGCGCCAGCTGCCTCTACGTCAATGCAATGCGCACCGCAGCGAGGAGGAGAGCCCACAAAACTGTACCTGATCTCCAGTGCAGATTCTGAAAGACCACCGTCAGTGTTTCGCTTTAATCGAAATTCGAGCGTCTTTCGAAGGCACCAGAGGACTCAGGCGCTAAGAATGCAGCGACCTGGACGAAAGTTGACAAGGAACTCTCTTCGCTGAACCAAATACCTCGCGATATCCATGCCGAGCCCTATGGCTGCGAAGAAGGTAATACAACTCTCTGACGCGGCTATAAAGACTGCGACAGCGTCTCTAGTGGACAGGCGCCTAAGGGAAAGAAGATCTATAATCTGGGGGTCATTCTCCGGAAAAACCGCGCCAGTGAAGCTGGCACATTCAATCCTTAGGAATGTCCTCACCAAACCCGACTATTCGCTCCATGCAGAATGGTTA
>NW_008752536.1:6236-8180 GCF_000715545.1 Opisthorchis viverrini | reverse complement strand
CTCGGCCCTCTTTCCCCCCCATCTGACGCACAGAAGATCTTGGAGCGGGCTGGCAGCATTTGGAAGGCCAACCCAACGGTCAGGCGTCTAGCTGAGGATTGCCCTCTAGACGCGCGAAAGCTCGGTCACAACAGGTCAGGGGTGGAGGCACGAAACAGGCTTCCGCTGGGCACAAACTCAGCCGACCCCAAACTCATGATCAAGCCGACTGTGTTCATATCCCGTTGTACTCCCGAAAGCAGGCCGACAAAACCAGCTGAGTCTCCGGACAGCAGTTTTTATTCGACCGCCACAGGCCTCTCGCCCATCAAATGCACTGATGCCCTGGAGGAGGCAAACCTCACATGCAAGCAGCTCCCTAAGTACGTGGAGTTTTCAATGCTTATCTCCGTAACAGCTGCAGTCATGCACTCCTCAACAAAGCCACAGTCTCCGAACTGTACTGAGTCAAATGTGTGGGGACAAGCAGCGAAGCCAATCTTCAGCTCCACTCAATCAAAAGCGGCCTCTCTGCTTGTGGACACAACCTTCTCCCAGAACCCCGACAACCTAAGCCATAAACATGACCACAGCCATCCGGAGAATCCCTCGTAAATCCAGTTCCCCACGCCGATAGCTGGCGGATCGGGTGTCTACACAAACACCAAAGAAGAGTGACTGCAGCCAGACAGGCCACATAAAAATCGCCAGATTAGAAAACTGCTAGCTGGCTTCAACGTGCAGTCCTCCGCGTAAACGAGCCCCTTGGGATCGCTACCAAAGTCATTACTTCTTGGTTCTTGATGCCACCCAGCGCCCAAGGCCACTGAGAGACACTTTTCCGGCCCAACCGCGCCAAAACACCCAAGAACTCAGGAAGGCGAAAGCTTCCCGCAACTATTCGATCAATAGCAAATCTGGTCGCTAAAATGGAGGTGATGAAAAAGCTACAAACAGCAACGGTTGAAATTTTCACCCACGTGGAAAAAGACTTCGTCCCCCAAAGCCAAAAGACCCTAGCAAACCGGGCTCCCACGAAACGAGAAAAACCTCGCAAGAGAGAAGTATCCTCAAAAACCATGAAGACAGGAAGCGGACGACATTACAATAGAGGCCCCTTCGGAAGCTTGGACTCAAACCCGGCGCCCAACTATTAAGTCTGCTGACAAACCTGGTCACTCAACTTTCGGCTTCTTACCCTTGGAGGCAGCGGAGGCGGTGTTGAAATGCTTGTCCGCAAACTACCTCAGCCTTTTCAACAAACTCGGCGATGTTAAACAGTCAGCTTGCCTTGAACAGCTGTCCATAATCGCACTCACAGAGACTTGGCTCACACCAGGTGTCTCTGACGCGGAGATCTCGATAGACGGCTACTCTAATTTTCGAGCCGATTCGAAACGAGGGCGGGTACGTGGGTTTGCTTTGGACTTACATGCGGCCCTACTAATCCCGATTGTCCTCTGTGCCACCACCCCCGCACCCTTTTGCGATACACTGTGTCCAAATCCCGCTGCGCGGGTCCGATTCTCTCCTTCTTGGTGTGGTCCTCCGTAGCTCCTCGAGTCCCCCTGAAGATGACCAATTCCTCATACAAACCCTTGAGCAACTCTCCTCCAACCACCACTTTACTCATCTCCCGCTGGTGGGGGACTCCACCGCTCCAAAGGACTCCTGGATGGAACTACAACGCGTCGAATCAGGCGGACTGTTTCCAGCGTCGCTGATTGAAGTCGTTCAAAAGACCGCTTGGACTCAAAATGTCGTTGCACCCACCAGATACCACGCAGGCCAACTAACATCCCTCCTGGATTTGGTCATCACCAACGAAAGGCACTTCGTTGATCAGGTAACAATAAACGCCCCACTGGTACATAGCGACCACTGTGTGCTGACCTTTGATTTCACCTCCTATTGGCCATAAATCCCCAACCTCAATCGTGGTTTCGAGACTTCTGCCGTGCAGAT
>NW_008752536.1:0-2144 GCF_000715545.1 Opisthorchis viverrini | reverse complement strand
TCCACTCAATCAAAAGCGGCCTCTCTGCTTGTGGACACAACCTTCTCCCAGAACCCCGACAACCTAAGCCATAAACATGACCACAGCCATCCGGAGAATCCCTCGTAAATCCAGTTCCCCACGCCGATAGCTGGCGGATCGGGTGTCTACACAAACACCAAAGAAGAGTGACTGCAGCCAGACAGGCCACATAAAAATCGCCAGATTAGAAAACTGCTAGCTGGCTTCAACGTGCAGTCCTCCGCGTAAACGAGCCCCTTGGGATCGCTACCAAAGTCATTACTTCTTGGTTCTTGATGCCACCCAGCGCCCAAGGCCACTGAGAGACACTTTTCCGGCCCAACCGCGCCAAAACACCCAAGAATCCAGGAAGGCGAAAGCTTCCCGCAACTATTCGATCAATAGCAAATCTGGTCGCTAAAATGGAGGTGATGAAAAAGCTACAAACAGCAACGGTTGAAATTTTCACCCACGTGGAAAAAGACTTCGTCCCCCAAAGCCAAAAGACCCTAGCAAACCGGGCTCCCACGAAACGAGAAAAACCTCGCAAGAGAGAAGTATCCTCAAAAACCATGAAGACAGGAAGCGGACGACATTACAATAGAGGCCCCTTCGGAAGCTTGGACTCAAACCCGGCGCCCAACTATTAAGTCTGCTGACAAACCTGGTCACTCAACTTTCGGCTTCTTACCCTTGGAGGCAGCGGAGGCGGTGTTGAAATGCTTGTCCGCAAACTACCTCAGCCTTTTCAACAAACTCGGCGATGTTAAACAGTCAGCTTGCCTTGAACAGCTGTCCATAATCGCACTCACAGAGACTTGGCTCACACCAGGTGTCTCTGACGCGGAGATCTCGATAGACGGCTACTCTAATTTTCGAGCCGATTCGAAACGAGGGCGGGTACGTGGGTTTGCTTTGGACTTACATGCGGCCCTACTAATCCCGATTGTCCTCTGTGCCACCACCCCCGCACCCTTTTGCGATACACTGTGTCCAAATCCCGCTGCGCGGGTCCGATTCTCTCCTTCTTGGTGTGGTCCTCCGTAGCTCCTCGAGTCCCCCTGAAGATGACCAATTCCTCATACAAACCCTTGAGCAACTCTCCTCCAACCACCACTTTACTCATCTCCCGCTGGTGGGGACTCCACCGCCCTTGAGCAACTCTCCTCCAACCACCACTTTACTCATCTCCCGCTGGTGGGGGACTCCACCGCTCCAAAGGACTCCTGGATGGAACTACAACGCGTCGAATCAGGCGGACTGTTTCCAGCGTCGCTGATTGAAGTCGTTCAAAAGACCGCTTGGACTCAAAATGTCGTTGCACCCACCAGATACCACGCAGGCCAACTAACATCCCTCCTGGATTTGGTCATCACCAACGAAAGGCACTTCGTTGATCAGGTAACAATAAACGCCCCACTGGTACATAGCGACCACTGTGTGCTGACCTTTGATTTCACCTCCTATTGGCCATAAATCCCCAACCTCAATCGTGGTTTCGAGACTTCTGCCGTGCAGATTTCTCAGGAATGCGCATCTTCCTTGAACAAGTCACCCTGAGACCAGCTCCGGTGGAAAAACTATGTGGCACTATTGTCAAGAAAGTTCACGAGGCTGAAGCGACGTTCGTCCCAAAAAACGAGCACGTACTCGGATGGACCGCAGGCTGCCAAAAGTGATTCGACGACTTCTGGAAAAATGATCGCAACTCTTTTTCTAAAAGTTGACTACAGGGTATTCAGCAGATGAAACGGCACTTCGTAAAATGCGAAATCGTTGTAAATCAGAAATCCGCTAATGGAACATACGAAACCATGCCACAGTTGAGAACCTCGCTCGAAAAAAAACGTACAGACCAAATACACCAGACATCCCCGCAGAAACAAGCCATCCGCGTTCGCCTTGAGGGACAGAAACGGAGAACCGACAAATGAACCAAAAGTGGAATCTGAGGTTTACAGATAACACTATGCGTTTCGATACTCAGCCCCAGCGATTGGACACATCCACTCTTGTCAAGGTGGAACTACGAACAGCCTCTAATCGACATGGTTTTCAAGGTGGAGGACATTCTTCAAACATTGCAAAAGATTAACCCATTCTGCGCGGGGCCCAAAGAGGTCCATCCAAGGATCCTGAAAGAA
>NW_008752535.1:24566-25497 GCF_000715545.1 Opisthorchis viverrini | reverse complement strand
TCACTTTCACTCAAGGGCATCCTAGCAAGATTTGCGTGACTCGATCAACGAGAGTGTAGTATTCAGTGTACACTATTTTGCTTGTACTGCTCAGTAAAAACTGCAGGTGCTCACCAGGCCCTGGTGTGCGCACGTTGGAAAATGCGACATTTCAAGGGACGCGCGCCTCCGCCAAGCACAGGTGAGGTACACGAAAAATGTCCCTTCAATACAACGACCTCACGTTTGTGCGTTTGCCAAGGCCACTCATTTTTTTCCACGGAAGCTCACTTGGAATGCAGTAAAGGACAATTTATTCCTAGAACGGTGGACCCTAATTAACTATAAAAGATTTTGCGCAGCTTAAGTTTTGAACATGAGGTATGTATTTGCGGGTTTAACTGGTGTAATGCCGGGAGAAAGAATGTCATATAAAAGGAGAATTAGTTACTGTTGGCTAATGGCTCACCTAGTGGGATCTGTTGGATGAAAATGACCACGAGTGTTTGCGATCAGAGTGTCAGCGTGAAAGCCAGGCCGGGTTAATTTTATTTCCAATGAAACGAGCTTAGTTTTGTTAATAATCACCTCCAATAGCTGCTTGGAAGTAAGATTAGCCGAAAATGTTGACTCTGTATGCGCTTTCACCTGGTTTGGTTGGGGGCCATTTTTCAATTGAGAAAGCACTGGAGTTGTTTGAATGGTTGACAGCTGTACACCATTGACTTCGGTTAATTTTCGTACCTTTCTCGCGACTGAGGTTTGCTCCTCAATGGTCCCAAATATCAGTGCTCAAACCTAGCAAATACTGCTTAAATACCTATTTCACACACAAAAGAGGTGCTGTGTTTATTCTGGTAGTCAAAATTATTGTGCCTATCTTTGCACCAAAATTTGTGGGAAACAAGAAAAATGCTCCAATTGTTAATATACCGAATGAAGTAAACTCTCA
>NW_008752535.1:15735-16933 GCF_000715545.1 Opisthorchis viverrini | reverse complement strand
ATCTGAATCAATATTCTTGGTCTAATATGCCAAAAATTGCGCTACTAATCAACTTGATGATACCTTTAAAAAATTAACATGCAGAATGCTTAAAACAAAGTGAGTTAGGTCACGTTTCGTGCCAATAACAAAAAGTAACGATTAGGAGGCTAAGTTGACGTTGAAAAACTAATGCTTGCCTGGTCTGATCATTGTAGGCATCAGAGTTTATTGCAAAAATCAGGATGCCTGATGACTTTTAAGAAGGTACCTGGTTGCTTGTGCGCAAAAATTAAAGCGCTTGAAAAGGCCAATAAAATATAACGACCATCTTGAAAAACATCGACGCACCGACGCTTCGTTACTTTTGTTTCTGACAGCCAGGTGGTTACCGGTATCCAATCGAAAATGGTTGCTCAGCCTTTTATGCTACTCAAGACAGTGTACGTACAAACCAATAAAATGCTCATTTTTTTGAGAAACTTAACGCCTCACCTTATTTTTCTACATTCAAACCACTAGCATTATTTATTTGAAACTTGGTCTTCAATATTTCACATTTGCAGTAACGTTTCGGACCAAACTACCCAGTAAAATAACAGTCTCTGTCACGCTGTGATTAGTACAACCCAACGTTTCAGTGTAAGACATGCCTAACTTGTAGGTTTAAATTTTTTGTCCTCCCTCAACTCTGAAGTACAAATGAATGCAGAAAAACGTAAGAACTGCACTTGTAAATTTGGTACGAGTGTAAATGGGCTTGGAAATTATCTCACGGAAGCATATGACTTCAGGGGAGTAAGGAAAGTGGGGGATGGATTAATCCCCTTAATTGTTTGCAAAGCCGTTGCTGGTCATACACCACAAATTGACTTAAGCTTCCCATGAAATATATGTAAAAAGATCCGGCGGACCGAGTAAAATCCTCAGATCACAGCAAATCGCTGTGTCGAGTTCATGAATGCCTCAGGTGGTGCTTTGATAAGTTAACAGGTAAAAAACCTACAATACTATAGGGTTTTTACGCTGCTACAACAGATTGTAGTAGTTTAGTTTGAAATGATTACGATAAGTTAATAATGATTACTTCGTAGCCATCAATGAATGCTGAGTATGTATTTCCATGCGGGGCGCAATATCCTATTTTCCTGTTTTATCAAAACAAGTGATTGCTTGTTTACAACCAAGTGAGTTGAAAACAGAATAAAAAAACAAGGAA
>NW_008752535.1:10518-13657 GCF_000715545.1 Opisthorchis viverrini | reverse complement strand
TTTAAAAAATTTTATTCCGCAACTGAAACACAAGGAAAACATTGTGAGGCCCCAGGTAGGTTCCGCACAGTGTGCCATCTTTGTTAGCGCGCCGGGTACGTCAGAGTCGGATCTACCAGAGTATATTGGTTTTTATACTACAACTGACATTTAATTGCAAACACATTTGTTGTGAACGTTTGTCACGGAGAACGATAATAACCATTCGTAACATTTTATTTAGTAATAAGTACACCTAATTAAACTGTACACATACAGGCATGTTTACTAATCTTTCATGATACATCCAAATGCTTGTCGGGATGAAAGGAGCTTATGCGAAATAAACACCAAAGACTCGCACGAGTTTGAGCGTGGATTGACTCACTGGAAGCTTTGTGATTCGGATCTCACCTCTGCCTCTTGACTTCCCTTTTCTGGCAATAACCCAGCCTTCTTGCTTCTTTCGAGTGGCATGCCAGCTAAGCGTCGCAAGGGTGGTACGGCTGAAAGATTTCCCCTAGTTTTGTCAGTTTTACACCGCAAAATCTTCGTAAACTTTATAAAAGCGTATTAGAACATTAGAAAAAAATGGTAATTATTTAAGAAGTTCGGCATATCTTGTTTTTAGTTGCCATATTGTTTGATAAATTTGTAGCTGCGTTATTTGCTGTTCAGTTGTGCGTCCGTGTTACGAATTTTGGACCCCTCTGGACAGTGGCCACTGCGGCATCAATAAGGACGACCATTTTCAAAGCTCCATTATTCAAACGATAATTATAATGTATGCAATATTTTGTCTCGTTTAAGGCACCTATTTTGTCTGTTTAAGGCCCCCAAATATCAACACTTGTAGGCGAAGGTAAATGTTTGACTTTCCTGCCAACACCGTACTTTAGATACATACACCCTAATCACAAAATGCGATAAACGACAAAAGCCTAAGTGAAGTAAATCTACATTCAAATATGTTGGATGTGCATACAAAAATCCAGAAAGTTTTGACAATGCACGAGGTCGTCGTAGATGAACCGAGCGATCTTGCATTTGTTTATAACCTTCGGTACCTTCAACGTCCTCAGCTTGAAACGCTTGGAAAACAAAGAGTCTCGGGGGCATACGTGATTTTAAGTTTCATTGCTTTTTTATGTTGGTGGTAGGTGTACAAAAAGAAAAAAAGGTGTATATAAACAAGGAGGAAATTGTTTGTTCATAAGATAGATAGAAGCAGAATAAATTGATAGGTAGACGAATATATAGAACTTGTTATTTCGCCTGAAAACATTTGCGTGCTCCAAGTCGGTGACCAAGCCCCCGGGAATGCTCGGTTAAGCGCTGAAAAGTAAATTATTTTGTATCACACAACTATTAAGCCCAAACGTTTTAGTTTGTGGGTTTAATAGGTGCTTACTGCAGATCCTCCGGTTTCAAATCTCTTTCCAATCATTTTTGTCATACATTCGCCGGATGGCATTTAATTTTGTTTGCGTACAACTCAGTGAAGCAATGCTTGACAAAATGTAAGTTATCGCCTTTCTATTTTAGGCATTCTTTTTCACCAATAATGTAACGTTCGCGCGATCTGGGCATTCGGTCCATACATTTAACCACCAACACGTTGATTAACGGATACAAATATGCTGAGAAACAGCAGACAAATATAACGCCCCGCTTGCTCCATAAGAACAACGTAAGGATTAGGAAAATTACGAAGAGATGTAACGCTGAAACGGCTAAGATCATTGACAAATCCCATATATATTTATTATGAGTGTGTATAAAGTGAACGTAACAGCTGATATCTTCCCGGGCTCTCCAGATCCTACTAATACTTTCTATTGAATTGTTAAATTAAATATTGACGCGTACAACATCAGCGGGTGAGATTATTTTGTTTACTGCAATTCTGATGTAAACGTTCATGCAAATATTTGCTTATACGAATCCAGCATTATCAATCCGGGCTAATCTAACTGTACCAACATATACATTTGCACTTTTCTTTTAAAAATCTTACATGCACGATTTCTGACTCTCACCTGACTCATCTGACAGATCAAACAGCAGAAGGTGTGTTTTGGTTTTATTTACGAAATTGGACTATTTAACTTAGATGTGTTTGAAGAGATGGGGTTACTCAGTAACTGAGTGAGAAATTAGTTAAAACTTTCTCTATTCATTTAATAAGCATTTCCTAATAAGAACTGCGTTTCGCCTTCGAATGGTGAGATGAGTTTTGGAAGAAGGGATCAAAAGCTGATGGGATATAAAACTGATGGCTAAATTACTATACGTTGCACAGCATTTGAACTAATTTACAGACAGATGTATCAGTGTATGACTCTGCTCTACTCTGCATGCTGTGACGAAGAGGTATTTCTTCCTCATACCGGTGGCAAACATTTTTGCAGTTCATCAAAACATCGGATAAGATGACCCCGGTATCTGGTCATTTTAACCTGAAAGATGATAACTGGAAAGGACGCTAAGGGGTAAAACATATGCGGACGAATCCAATGTGACTTTCGTGGTGAAATTGGGATGTTGTGTTTTACAAGACTGAGAAATTTCACGGCGGCCACTAGCAAGCATTTGAATGTGTGCAACTGTGTTTTACAGGCCTGTCAAACAAACGTCTTTGGGCAATTATCCATTTTTTTTAACAGAATGCCCTACACGGATACTGCTACAGCAGCAATTAGAGCGCTTAGATTTTAGGCCGTAGATACAAAATAAAATACTCTTCTTCTCTATCTACAAAAAAAGGCCTATAGTACGCTGATTCCCTCTGTATTATAGTTACTTTTGAAAGCAGAATTTAGCACTCGCATTTGTCTTGAGCCGTCCGTTTATCAACGGAACAATAAAACGAGCTTTCTAATTACCACATCTTGCTTTTATCGAGGAGGTCCGTCACACTCAGCGGATATGTGAAAAGTCCCAGTCTTTACAGATTGGTTCGAAACATTTCAGCAGCCATTTTCCTAAATAAATGTTAACGTTCATAGTCCTGTATATATTTTGGTTGCAATTTTGCCGAATTAGTGGTGCTTAAAAGATCTCGGCAAATCAAAGAGAATGGTACTGCCAACCAGAATACTCAGCGGCCACATTCAGTGCTACTTATTACTATGAGACACCCGAGAAACAGTTGGAAATT